>NW_017308287.1:168586-185485 GCF_000935625.1 Nanorana parkeri | reverse complement strand
TGGTTTCCCGCCGCAATACCGCCTGCCTGTGCGGTTGTACACGATCGCGGTTGCAAACACTGTGCATTTATTCGCACACAGATGATGGGGGCAGCGGGGCTGGTTTTAATTTTTTTTACATTTTTATTTACTTTGTAAAAATGTTTAATTTTCATTTATTTTATTATTTTTACTTTATTTACTTTACTTTTTATTTGTTTACATTTTATTTAGTTACATTTTTAATTAGTTATTATTTTTTATTTTAGTTTTCACTTTTTTTAACCATTTTTTTTTTCACTTTACCTCATTGCTCTGTCACCACTCCACGCCTCCCGCTCCACGCCCCCTGCTCGCACTGCTCCACGCCCCCCGCTCTCCCTTGCCTGGCGCCCGAAACTACATGTCCTGAGCGTCGGGCGATACGAATGCAACACCGATGCGCAAGCATCGGCGTTATGTATCGGGGCATTTTCACAAGTACAAGTACTTGTGGTAATGCCCTGTATCGGTCATGATACCGATGTTTGTAGCGGTATCGGGACATTCCTAATAATAATGATAATAATATTAAAGATAACCCATCCCAAAGCTATGTTACTCTTTGTGGAGGCACATTGGCTGCCCCCTTCCCCCCCTAAATTGGTAAAAAGAAAGAAAAAAAGGTCCTAGTGTAGATCTTAAAGAGCTGTCAACTTGTCCATTCAGGGCTAAGTGAAGGTGTCTATGTTGAGTCCTCCTGACTATTCATGCTCAACTCTTTGGCAGTCCTTCACTGCTCCTTCTTCCATGCTTGCTACAGCAAAATACATGGTGCTTCCGAGTAAAGGGGAGCATGTGATCTCCTCCCATGATACAGTGGTTGGGCTTAGTGGCCAACTGGTTATCTGGTGCATTGTATTTAATGGTAATGCTGATGTCTCTCCCACCAGCTAACACTAGCAGGGTTATTCACAAAAGGGTGAAGAGTTTGGAGAAGGCGGGAGAAGTGACCAATCTAGGACAACATCGCTGAACTGGAAAGTGAGCTGCATTAGATAATTTTTCCAAATCAGCTATTTTGGCCTAGATTGTTCACTTCTCCTGCCTTCTCCAAACTCTTCACCCTTTTGTGAATAACCCCCCAGATATTTTGGTGATAGAGAAGAAGAAGGTAGAGCACTGGAGAGGTAAATATAGGGGGTTTAGGGGGAGGGTGGGCTTATATGCATCCAGTGACATCCTCTAAATTGTGTGCCAGGTCTCCTCTTTAGCACATTCAGCCATGATCCCGAATAGAGGTGACCCAGGTTCCCCTGCCTACTCTCTTGCTCAGAGGTTTAGGTCACTGAAGGTGGCACTTTATTAGACCCTAAATTATAAATGATGTAACCGGTATATAAGTCACCATATCAGGTCAACATTGTTATAGAGATTTGTAAGAGGTGAATGGTGTTAGCTGGTGGGGGAGACATCAGCCTTACCATTAAATACAATGCATCAGATAACCAATTGGCCACCAGATATTTTTGTGATAGAGAAGTAGAACGTTGAGCACTAGATTTAAAGGAGGTGCTACCAAGCACAGCTACCTACCACCTCCAAAGAATTCTCTCTTCTTGAAACACCACCACTCCTGCCCAGAACCACCCTTTAACATACATTACCCAGTCATTGGCTGTGCATAGCACAATTCACTGCCCTGTCAGTCCCACATATTGTAAGTCTTCTTACACTATTAACCCCACTGTCCAAGTAAAAGCTCTTATTTACTGTAATCAATTAACAACTAGATGACGGTGAGCTGTGTGCAAGTCTACGCAGCAATGGGAAGGATTCCAGCATCCAGCTGTACCACAATATAAGTTGGCTCATCAAAGATGGCGCTTGTGCAGCTGGACAATGTATGCTAAAGGTATTTCCACCCCAAAGGATACACTCCAATATTGTTGAAATCATAATGATTTCTATAGGGCTTTTAATGCTGGGCAGGTAGGCCATATTAGGTGTCACATAGCTTTTTGCATGATGACATGAAGATTTGTGGTCTTGGGGGACTTAAAAAAAATATGGAAAGCCTGGTGGTTCATGGAGGTAAATTGGGGGAGAATGGAGATGACTTCATCATCAAAGTGATGACTTCACTTATGGATGCCATGCTATATATTCCGCATTGGAGATCTAATTTGCAGATGCTCAAAGTTGTAACTGCCATGGTGATAGCGTTCCTGGATCTAAAACATACCGGCAACATAGGGATTTTGACATGTGCAGGCTAAGGTAGAGCCTTGGCTGGGTGAAAGCCGAATCACATAAAATATAGTCTACGGTTCCAGTGTGTGATAGTGTTCCTAGATCCGCATTCCGCATTGGAGATCTAATTTGCAGATACTCAAAGTTGTAACTGCTATGGGGATAGTGTTCCTGGATCTAAAACATACCGGCAACATACGGATATTGACATGTGCAGACTAATGTAGAGCCTTGGCTGGGTGAAAGCCGAATATAGTCTACGGTTCCAGTGTGTTGTTGCGGTGCGTCCATTTTGATTGGTGTATGTCTTTAAACGAAATCCCAAGTCCTATAAGTCCCGTAAGTGATCCAGCTGAAAAAGATGAAATCTCTTGTTGGCAGGAGTAACATCTGTACAATATTGCTTTGGAAGCCTCTCTGCAGATAATGAGATCTGCATATGGTGGAGAGAAGATTCTGTCCTCAGCCAGATGGTGACACGGATAATTCTACTACTGATACACAACCACCCTTAATCAGTCCCTCTGTTTACACAGATGAGACCCTCTGCAGATGAAGAAACCATGGCACAGGCTTAATAACCTTCAGAGGCTGCAAGGGTACAGCTCATTATGGTATAATGCTCTGCATGAGGCTTTCCGTTCCAACAATTTACACTTTAAAGGTCAGTCCCCAGAATGCTGATGTTTTAGTCTTTTTTAGATGGTGAAGAGCTTTTTTCCTAGAGACGGTGGTGGTGGGATCTTTAACTTCAAAAGGGTGCCGACTATCTATTGCTGCCTTTATTCCCTGTATAAAATGGAACATACCAAATAGAACAGGAACACACCATAGTGGACAAAGTGGGTGGCGAAATGGCCGAGGACTATGGCGGAGAAATCTCTCAACTAGAGTTTCCGAAAAGATATAAGAAAACCAGGCTTACCAGCCCAACTTATTCCACTTGTGACTGAAATATCACATTCAAATGGACTGAACAATCTCTGTATTTATATACCATATATACACTATATTGCCAAAGGTATTGGGACGCCTTAATACACGCACATGAACTTTAATGGCATCCCAGTCTTAGTCGGTAGGATTTAATATTGAGTTGGCTCCGCCCTTTGCAGCTATAACAGCTTCAACTCTTCTGGGAAGGCGTCCACAAGGTTTAGGAGTGTGTCTATGGGAATGTTGGACCATTTGTGAGGTCAGGTACTGATATTGGAAGAGAAGGCCGGGCTCGCAGTCTCCGCTCTAATTCATCCCAAAGGTGTTCTATCGGGTTGAGGTCAGGACTCTGTGCCGGCCAGTCAAGTTCCTCCACCCCAAACTCCCCCATCCATGTCTTTATGGACCTTGCTTTGTGCACTGGTGCGCAGTCATGATGGAACAGGAAGGGGCATCTGACGCTTTGCATTGCACTTGGTGATGTAAGGCTTGGATGCAGCTGCTCGGCCATGGAAACCCATTCCATGAAGCTCTCTACGCACTGTTGTTGTGCCAATTTGAGGGCCACACCAAGTTTGGAGGTCTGTAGCTATTGACTCTGCAGACAGTTGGTGACTTCTGCGCACTGTGCGCTTCAGCACGCGCTGACCCCGCTCTGTCATTTTACGTGGCCGACCACTTTGTGGCTGAGTTGCTGTTGTTCCCAGTTGCTTCCACTTTGTTATAATACCAGTAACAGGCGACCGCGGAATATTTAGTAGCAAAGAAATGTGACGGACGGACTTATTGCACAGGTGACAACCTATCACGGTACCACGCTTGTAGTCACTGAGCTCCTGAGAGTGACCCATTCTTTCACAAATGTTTGCGTGATTTTATACACCTGTGGCCATGTAGCGTGATTGGAACACCTGAATCCAATGATTTGGAGTGGTGTCCCAATACTTTTGGCAATATAGTTTATATGGGAATAAATTGAATTTGTTTGTGTTCCTGACTTGTTAATTGGCTGAATTGATCTGGTTCACATCAAAGCCATGTTTGTCTGAGTCATACATTCTAACTACATAGAAACATAATTGATCGTGCCAGTCAATGTAAGCTAATTGGAATCTGCTGTAAGGAAATCACAAAGAAAGCTGACAAGCTGCATAGGTAGAGATTAGGGTAGATAGGAAACTGTACTTCTGATTGCTAGCTCTTTGGACAATAAGATCCTTTTCTGCCTTTCTTGTTCTAATTATTAGGGGCTTTTTTGTCTTTCATTTTATTTTTGGTTCATTAAAGGTCAGAGGTCACTTTTAGCTGCTGTCCCATCCATAGCAAATGTTAAGGCTTCCCTTAAAAAAATGGGCTTTTGCTTTGGCTGTGGTATTTTGCCTTTTGTTTTCAGCACGCTGTTGCATCATTTAAACAAAAACAAAATACAAAAAAAGGGCAAAAACAGTGCCCACCTAAACCACTTAACATTATATCATTCACATTTAACAAATTGTCTATCCCCATAGTAGAAATAAAAGTTAGGCATACACAAGTTAGGCCTATTATCCCTGATTAAAATTGTCCCGCTGCTGGCCAGTTTTACAGTGCTATATCCTCTCCAGTATCTTAATTCTTGTAGTAAAGTTCTAGCTTGTGGTTAGAATTTAAGAACAAATTAAACCCTCCTCCCCACCCCACCATAGACTTCAATGGTATTCACATCCCAGTAAGGATTCATTAATTTAACCCGTAGCAAATTGAACCCGGGAACAATTACCCAACACTACCAGTGACAACAATCAACAAAGAGAAGCAAAAATCTAAAACAAGAAATCTCCATTCTTTGCTCACTTTCTGCTGCTTCTTGAGGCAAATCTCCCCAATACAGCCTTTCTCCACTAGGGTTTCTCTACTGCTAAGGGTTCATTAAGCAGTATGCAGTGGTAAATTGATCTCCCACCTACACTGACCACCAACACAAGGGGGACATTTTCCACTGCCTACCACTTCTACAGTGGCCACCAATACAAGGGGGACATTTTCCACTGCCTACCACTTCTACACTGGCCACCAATACAAGGGGAGCATTTTATACTGCCTACCACTTCTACACTGGCCACCAATACAAGGGGAGCATTTTATACTGCCTACCCCTTCTACACTGACCACCAATACAAGGGGAGCATTTTATACTGCCTACCACTTCTACACTGACCACCAATATAAGGGGGACATTTTTCACTGCCTACTACTTCTACACTGACCACCAATACAAGGGGGTATTTCAATATAAGGGGGACATTTTTCACTGCCTACTACTTCTACACTGACCACCAATACAAGGGGGACATTTTTCACTGCCTACTACTTCTACACTGACCACCAATACAAGGGGGTATTTTTCACTGCCTACTACTTCTACACTGACCACCAACACAAGGGGGTATTTTTCACTGCCTACTACTTCTACACTGACCATCACAAGGGGGTATTTTTCACTGCCTACTACTTCTACACTGACTATCAATACAAGGGGGGTATTTTCTACTGCCTACCACTTCTACACTGGCCACCAATACAAGGGGAGCATTTTCCACTGCCTACCACTTCTACACTGGCCACCAATACAAGGGGGGTATTTTTTTACTGCCTACTACTTCTACACTGGCCACCAACACAAGGGGGGCATTTTTTGCTGCCTACTACTTCTACACTGCCCATCAATACAAGGGGAGTATTTTTCATTGCCTACCACTTCTACACTGGCCACCAATACAAGGGGAGCATTTTCTACTGCCTACCCCTTCTACACTGATCACCTATACAAGGGGAGGGCATTTTTTACTGCCTACCACTTCTGCACTGACCACCAACACAAGGGGGTATTGTTCACAGCCTACCACTTCTACACTATCCACCAATACAATGGGGGCATTTTCCACTACCTACCACTTCTACACTGACCACCTATACAAGGGGAGGGAATTGTTTTACTGCCTACCACTTCTGCACTGATGACCAATACAAGGGGGGTATTTTCCACTGCCTACCACTTCTACACTGACCACCAACACAAGGGGCATTTTTCACTCCTTACCACTTCTGCACTGACCACTAATACAAACGTGGTATTTTCCACTGCCTACCTGTTCTACACTGACCACCAATATTGGAGGACACCACATTTTTCATCGCCATTTCTTTTCCTCAAACCATTATTCATTCTATTTTAAGATTATTACTACTACTGGTATTTTCCTATACAGCGAGTTGTGTTAGAAAATGATCTGCCCGTTCTTTATTCTCTTATTTAAAACTTTTCTACAGATCAGGTGATTGTGCCAGGTACTGTGGTTAAAATAATCTTTAGCAGGGGTTCCTCGAGACCTGAAAATTAATTTCAAGGGATCCTCCTTGGCAAAAAGGTTGAGAAAAGCTGCTCTTATGGATACATGCAGCAAGAAAAACGAAAAACTTGACTTTAACCCTTTCCCTCTCTTTCCAAAGCTAGAAAACAAGGTTTTGTCTTTACGTATCCCTGGTTTGGAGACTCTAAATACAGACCCGGCAGGTCTCTATAATTATATCTGGGAGATGAAAGGGAGGAAATATCTCCCCAGAGGAGCCTATCATTAATATTGCCTCTGTAGATTCCAGACTGACAAAAATGTGTCACAGTAATCATTACAAATTGCCATTAATTTCTCATTTACCCCGAACCCGCTACATTCTCTAAATAACTTCGGAATATGGTAATTTAGGAATTTTTCCAGTCTCTCAACAATCCCTTGCTCCGCCGCAGCAAATAAGTATTAATTTGTCATTTCTCCTATCCGTATGCGGGTCAGGAAGATGTGAGAGTGATGTGTTAATAACGCAGAGGCTTCTTCCCCCGGCTGACACACACACACACATCTCTATTTATCTTCACAAAGTGGAAATGAGTCAGTTATGTGGCTGACAAAACGTCAGATGAGAAGAATAGTGAAGCCGATGACATATGACAAGAGTTGGGTCACACCGAGGAGCCTATTATGTCGGATGAGCGCAGAGTGTACTGCCACCTACAGGACATTTGTAGAAGACACAAACTCATATTTCATCCAATTTTCTTTGAAAGTTTTGATGTCCAATTTCCATTTTTTTAAATTTTTTTATAAAGAACCATTTCTGCACTCATTCTGACTAGCGAGGACTGAATACGTGAAACATTTATAGGGAGATGGGAGATTATTTCAATCGCAGGTGTCAGAATTCCTGAACAGCACCATTGCCTGGATGCCAGACAGATCTACATGCAGATGTCCTAAAAGCCCACCTCCCTTCATCTAGACAGCCCCTCCCTCAGATCCCCCTCCAGGATTTTTTAAAGGGCAATTAAACCATATATATCTATAGAGGCACTCTTGGGGGTCTATTTACAAAAGGGTGAAGAGTTTGGAGAAGGCAGGAGAAGGGAACAATCTAGGACAACATCACTGAACTGGAAACATTATCCAATTCAGCTCACTTTCCAGTGATGTTGTCCTAGATTGTTCACGTCTCCTGCCTTCTCCAAACTGTTCACCCTTCTGTGAATAGACCCCTTGGTCTTTATCGGACTGAACTCCATCAAAACATTGACAATGAAATGCTGATGCTTTGACTTATCTCTATATCTACTCTGGATTTGTGTGGATATTTTTCTGGATGTGCCCCAATAAGATATTCAATGTCAGACAGCACATCAAGAAGAATACTATAGACATCTCCCCTGCTCCAGCTTCCTCTGGGAGGGTGACTACTATGTTCCCTCTACGCGGTCCCACTGCTGTGTGTGGGAAGGTTGCCACCCTCACCCTCAAGATGCTTGTAGGAGATACCAGCCTGAATGAGTAAAGACCCGTGAGCAGGGCCATCCCTATAATGAGTCAGCCTGATGGTGTTGCCTCAGAGGGCATCTCTTTGGGTCACGTGGGATGAGTGGCATGGCTGCTCTGCTGCACAAGGTTAGCATGGTGCCGGCTAAGAGCTGGAAAAGGCGGATGTGTAAGAGCCACCCATATCTCTCCACTCGGCTCTTGGGATGCTCTTGCTGGTGTCCCACCAAGCTTCTGGCAACCAGTGAACTCGCTGGATGCTGGGAGCTCGGGACCTCAGGTGGCAATAAAGCTAGGGACACCCCTGCCCATGACTACCTCTAGACCTACTTTGTATTTGTGTGAATATTTTTGTGAATGTGCACACAGGCCTTCAACTTAAAAATGGAGTGTGGTGGCTATGACGGGACCATATACAGTATATTTTATATATACATACCACATACATATATATATATAATTTTATATTTTTCATTTCATTTGTATTCATCGGTGTCCCTTCTAATTGTAGTGTTAGACAGCACATGGTGCTGTCACTCCCCCCCCCCCCCTCTGAAAAGTCGGGCACTCGGTCCTGGACAGAGCGCCTGACAGTTGCAGAAGACTCCGCAGCATACCTTATCCCTTTCCCCTCCTCTCTCTGCCGGTGTCAATCACCAAGATGGCCACCGGCAGGTATCAATAAGATCGCCATGCATGCGCAATGTCGTCATTGCGCACACTCGTGGTGATGTCACGTGTGCACATGCACGGTGATGTCATGGCGCGGTGTCACCTGCTAACCACTCTGCGTGACCCCCGATCTCGGGATGCCCTGGTGGTGCATGTGACCATAATACAAAATGTCTGCTTGCGAGAGAAAAGGAAGGCTCTGTTGGGGGGGTTGACCAATGGAGGGTCCGCAGTGAGAACATTTAGGAGACCAAGAAACGGAATGTGGAGGATTGTTTGGCGGATTGTTAATATCCGGTTGGAGATCATTGCCGCGGAACAGATGTCTCCACCATGTCACACGACGGTCTGAGCACCATCCGGGGACATCATTGTATTCCAGATAATCTCATTTCTACACCCAGGACAGACACAGACTCCAGACACGTCCAATGACTTCCCAGCAATCGGTCCCTCTGCTCTGTACTGTGTCCAATCCACCGTGAAGAGATGTCAGGACAATCCAGGGTCCCCACTACACTCCTTCCCCAATACACAATGTACACGTTCATATTCTCTGTATATAAAGACAGAACTTAGCATTGCCTGCACTGTAGGGGGAGATGCTGAAGAGTCCAGCCCAGGGCGTCATTTAGCTTTATGGCACACATTGGCTGGTGCTTAAGGTGGCAAGGTAAGAGGGGGCAGCACTTATCTATCGTCCCTCTTCTGACAACTTCTGGACATTTGTAATTCAATTCAAGAAGAGGACTGTGAGGGGGAGGGACTCCCAGAAATGAAGGGTTCCTCCGCCATATAATGCTGCCTCAGGTGCTGAGCCAGCTCAGAAGGTTCCTCCCATAATCAATCCATACCTGAACCAGCATGACCCACTGGTGTACCTACTATGTCTGCAGTACTACACATCCCAGCATGAGCCACTGGTGTACCTCCTATGTCTGCAGTACTACAATTCCCAGCATGACCCACTGGTGTACCTCCTATATCTGTAGTACTACAAGTCCCAGCATGACCCACTGGTGTACCTCCTATATCTGTAGTACTACAAGTCCCAGCATGACCCACTGGTGTACCTCCTATATCTGTAGTACTACACATCCCAGCATGACCCACTGGTGTACCTCCTATGTCTGCAGTACTACAATTCCCAGCATGACCCACTGGTGTACCACCTATGTCTGCAGTACTACAATTCCCAGCATGACCCACTGGTGTACCACCTATGTCTGCAGTACTACAATTCCCAGCATGACCCACTGGTGTGCAGCCTATGTCTGCAGTATTACAAGTCCTAGCATGGCCCACCGGTGTACCTCTTATGTCTGCAGTACTACAATTCCCAGCATGACCCACTGATGTACCTCCTATTTCTGAAGTACTACACATCCCAGCATGACCCACTGGTACCTCTTATCTCTACAGTACTATAAGTCCCAGCACAACCTACTGGTGCAGCTCCTGTGTCTGCAGTACTACAAGTCCCAGCATGGCCCGCTGGTGAACCTCTTATCTCTGTACTACTACAAGTCCCAGCATGACCCACTAGTGTACCTCCTATATCTGCAGTGCTACAAGTCCCAGCATGACCCACTGGTGTACCCCTTATGTCTGTAGTATTACATAACACACTGCTGTGGGATGTCCTATCTCCCGTCTACTACAAGTCCCAGCATTTCCGCCCTCAGCAGCACAATACATAAATCACACTGCAATCCCCGGGCATCCATCATGAAATGCATATCTCCCCATTCTGTATTCTCAGCCTTCAATAACAGGAGCTCTTCTCTGGTGTCATTTATAATATTTCGCTAAATCCGGAGCAATTCAAAGGCAAATATATTTTTACATCCTGTGTATATAGACGGGATCATCGGAGCCATCGTACACTCTAGTCACACTTGTGATTAATATTTGATGAGGATCCTCGGGATCTGAGAATGGGCCTCTTTGTTTCCCTGTGTGGGTATAATTAGTGTATAGAGCTCGGTAAGTCTGAGACTGAAATATCCATCTACAGTATACGGTCAAGGGGTTGTGGACACCCGGCCATCACACCTACAGTATAAGGGCCGGTTAGAACATCCCATTCCAGAACCATGGTCATTAAAGGAGAAGTATGAGATGAGTGATTTCCACTCACCTCATAGTTCTAAGCCGACCTGTGACAATGAGACTGTCACAGGTCGGCTCAGTAGATCGGGAGGTGAGCGAACACATACCAGGTTCGCTCACCTCTCGATCCTGTCACAGCTCTCTGCCGTGACAGGGGGAGGGGCTGGATTCCCCTCTCCCCGCTCCGATCTGCCAGCGCTGACTGGCGGAAAGGACGGGGAAAGGGGCGGGTACAGCTGGCTCTGCCTCTAGATAGGCAGAGCCAGCTGTCACTCACGCAGCTGGGCGGATCCCGTCATCTAAGTCGGGATCCGCTCCAGGTGCGGCGTCTCAGTATACCTGAGCTGTAGCTCGCGGTATACTGAGCTTAGGGTGACGGGAGGACGCTAATTTGTGTCCTCCCGTTACCCTAAGGAGAACTATGGGGAAAAACACTGACCCCATAGTTCTCCTTTAATATGGAAATGGCCTCCCTTTGTGGCTATAACATCCTCCACTCTTCTGGGCAGGTTTTTTTAGAAGACTTGGAGGGTGTATGTGAGAATTGGGGTCCATTTATGAGGTCAGGTACAGAAGTTGGATGAGAAGATCTGTCTCAAAATCCAAATCATCCCAAAGGTGTCCAGCAGGGCTAAGGTCAGTACTCTGAGCAGACCACTTGACATTCTCCACACCAAACTCATCAAATCTTGTCTTTAAGAAGCTGGCTTTGTACACAAGGGACAGTCATAGGGTTGCCACCTGTCCGGGATTCACCTGTATGTACTATGTCCAGGTTTCAGGCCAGCTGAAACCCGGACACAAGATGTCATTAGGTCAGATGGACTGGGGCAACCATGGGGTCCAAGTGTTCCAACTTGAGGGCATGGAGGAGGCACTGGACACGAAGAGACACTGGAACTTGGGGAGCCAGGAGGTGTCTGAATTAGAGTGTGCAGATGAAGAGCACAGGGGTTCTGATTCAGGCAGATATGTTGCTCACTATATCTCCTCACTGTCTTCTGGTAATCCCGCCTCACTCTCTCTCCTAGATGTTTCTCCTCTCAATCTCCTGGCTGTCTCTCCTTGCTCTCTGTCCTGGATGTCTCTCCTCACTCATCCTCCTGGCTGTCTCTCCTCACTAATCACGTCTGGCTGTCTCTCCTCGCTTATCCTCCTGGCTGTCTCTCCTCGCTCTCTCTCCTTATTGTCTCTCCTTGCTCTCTCTTCTGGCTGTCTCTCCTTGCTCTCTGTCCTGGATGTCTCTCCTCACTCATCCTCCTGACGGTCTCTCCTTGCTCTCTCTTCTGGCTGTCTCTCCTTGTTCTCTCTTCTGGCTGTCTCTCCTTGTTCTCTCTCCTTGCTCTCTCTTATGGCTGTCTCTCCTCGCTCTCTCTCCTTATTGTATCCCCTTGCTCTCTCTTCTGGCTGGCTCTCCTTGCTCTCTGTCCTGGATGTCTCTCCTCACTCATCCTCCTGACTGTCTCTCCTCACTCTCTCTTCTGGCTGTCTCTCCTTGCTCTCTGTCTTTATTGTCTCTCCTCACTCTCTCTTCTGGCTGTCTCTCCTTGCTCTCTCTTCTGGCTGTCTCTCCTTGCTCTCTCTTCTGGCTGTCTCTCCTCGCTCTCACCTCTGGCTGTCTCTCTTTGCTCTCTCTCTCTTTCCTGGCTGTATCTTTGCCCTCTCCCCGGCTGTCTCTCCTCTCTCTCCTTGCTCTCTCTCCTGGCTATCTCTCCTCTCTTTCTCTCCCCTAGCTGTCTTTCCTCACTCTCCTGTGGCTTTCTCCTTCCTCCCTCTCCTGGCTGTCTCTCCTTGTCTCTCTGACCCGGGAACTCAGCACAGGGATGGTGGGGGCCCCTCATAATGGGCACAGCGGGTGTACAGACCCAGGAACTCAGCACAGGGATGGTGGGAACTCCTCATAATGGGCACAGCGGGTGTACAGACCCAGGAACTCAGCACAGGGATGGTGGGAACTCCTCATAATGGGCACAGCGGGTGTACAGACCCAGGAACTCAGCACAGGGATGGTGGGAACTCCTCATAATGGGCACAGCGGGTGTACAGACCCAGGAACTCAGCACAGGGATGGTGGGAACTCCTCATAATGGGCACAGCGGGTGTACAGACCCAGGAACTCAGCACAGGGATGGTGGGAACTCCTCATAATGGGCACAGCGGGTGTACAGACCCAGGAACTCAGCACAGGGATGGTGGGAACTCCTCATAATGGGCACAGCGGGTGTACAGACCCAGGAACTCAGCACAGGGATGGTGGGAACTCCTCATAATGGGCACAGCGGGTGTACAGACCCAGGAACTCAGCACAGGGATGGTGGGAACTCCTCATAATGGGCACAGCGGGTGTACAGACCCAGGAACTCAGCACAGGGATGGTGGGAACTCCTCATAATGGGCACAGCGGGTGTACAGACCCGGGAACTCAGCACAGGGATGGTGGGAGCCCATCATAATGTGCTCAGCAGGAACTGTATCTGGGTGACAAACCTTCCAGCATCCACCAAACACGACAGTGATGGACACTCTTTGTAACACTCGGGTGCTTACAAACTAAACACTTAATGAAACTACAAAGTGAACCTTTGCTGTGCATTTCCTTTATTTCATTCCTGGACTTGGAATGTGGCAGTGAGGAGGTGACATGGGATGTGGGGCCCCGGGGCTTGCGTCTTATTCCATTTCTAAGAAATTACTGAAGAGAAAATGTTGATGAATTTTAATTTGCTTCATCTACGGCAGCTTCACCTGAGTGCATGCCACACTGAGCCAGAGGTTTCAGTGCTTTCTGGGAATGGGGGGCCTGATTAGGTAAGTGGACCTTTAAGGTGGCCATACACTTTACAACCATCGCAAGACCTTAGTCTTGCGATGGTTGTAAAGTGCTTAAAAAAACGTACGATCTGCCCATCTTGGACAGGCAGATCGTACTTGCGATGACTGCAATGAGGGGCGGGCTTGCAAGCACGGCAAACGGGCAGTGTGCGCGTACGCACACCGGCCCGTTCGTCAGTTGTCGAACAAGCAGGCCGCTCACTCGCCGAGAATCGTACGATTCCCGGCGGGTTTTCCAGCCTGCTTGTTCGATGGAAGACGTGCGACCGTACAGTAGAAACGGTCGCACGCCTTCCGTACACTGTACGATTCTCTCGTACGAGAATCGTACAGTGTATGGGCACCTTTACACTTTTATGCATCATTGGGTCATGGGGGGGTGAGGGTCCTGATTAAGTACGAGGACCTTTACGCTTTGACACATCATTTGGTCGAGGGGGGTGAGGGGCTTGATAAAGTAGGTGGACCTTTATGCTTTGACATGTTATTTGATAATGGGGAGAAGGTGAGGGTTCTGATAAAGCAAGTAGACCTTTATACTTTGATGCATCAGTTGGTCATGGAGGTGAGGGTCCCGATTAGGTAAGTGGACCTTTACACTTTTGATGCATCATTTGGTCATGGGGGTGAGGGTCCTGATTAAGTAGGGTGAGGGGCTTGATTAAGTAGGTGGACCTTTACGCTTTGACATGTCATTTGGTAATGGGGAGAAGGCATCAGTTGGTCATGGGGGGTGAGGGCCCTGATTAGGTAAGTGGGCCTTTACACTTTGATGCATCATTAGGTCATCGGGGTGAGTGTCCTGATATAGTAAGTGCGCCTTTACCTTTTGATGCATCAGTTGGTCAGTCATGGGGGTGAGGGCCCTGATTAATTAAGTCAGCCTATACACTTTAATGCACCATTTGATCATGGGGAGAAGGTGAGGGTCCTGATAATGTAAGTGAACCTTTACACTTTGGTGCATTCTTTGGTCATGGAGATGGGGTGAGCCTCCTGATTAAGTAAGTGGACCTTTACACTTTTGATGCATCATTTCATCATGGGGATGAGGGTCCTGATTAAATAAGTGGACCTTTTAGGACCTTTATACTTTGATGCATCCTTTGGTCATGGGGTGATGGCTCTGATTAAGTAAGCACACCTTTCTTCCTAATGCTTTAATACATTTGCCCCATTCTGTTGGGGGATTGGGTAGAGAACCCTCACATATAACTTGGTGCTCTTTTCTTTAGTGGTGGTCCTGTATCTGGCCCTCACATGAGAGAGTTTGGCATCTGTACTTCACGCACACTGCGGTGAACATTTTCTAAAAGTCATGAACCTGAATGAAGATGAGAAGAACAATGGTAATATAATAGGTACCGCAACAAAGGATTGCCTCCCTTGTTTTATGTCCCAGAAAAGGTTTTCACTCTTTTCTTGCTCTGTGAATGGACAGCCTCTGAATGTTCTCTCTGTTCCTTCAACGGATGTCAGAAATAATTGGCAGGGTCTATTCTCCGCTGAAAAGTCTACAGTTCTCTGAGAATTGTTTCAGCTGGTCGGAGGTATTGTGTGTTGGTGATTGGCTGGAGGTACAATGCAGGGATGACGCTTGTTACCGGGTTACAATGTCCGCTAGGTGCAAATATGTCACAGACTGAAGACAGTAGAGGTGTGATAATCCAACATAAAAATCATCCCACATCCTAAGCAACAAGCCAGAGATCATTCCCATCTCCCCAGGACAATGAGCCATGACCATTCATCCAGCATAACGCCAGTATGGCCTTGGAAAAATAAATTCCATGTAAAAGTTCAAGCAAAATCTATATCTCTCACTCTCCACCTCTCTATCTTCTCTCTCCCTTTCTCTCTCTCCCTTTCTCTCTCTCTCTCTCTCTCTCTCTCTCCCTCTCTTTCCCTCCCCCTTCCTCTCTCCCTCTCTCTCTCTTTCCCTGTCCCCTCTCTTTCCCTCTCTGCAAAATAGGTGACTTTCTTTCTCTCTCTCTCTCTCTCTCTCTCTCTCTCTCTCTCTCTCTCTCTCTCTCTCCCTCTCCCTCTCCCTCTCCCTATCTCCCCCTCTCTCCCTCTATCTTTTTTCTTCCAGTTTATTATAACAGTTTGCACTGCACTTTACAAAATGGAGGGAGACAGTACAGTTGCAATACAATTTCAATACAGGAGGGTTAGCAGGGCCCTGCTCGTGGGAGCTTACAATCTAGGAGGAGGGGCAAGTGACACAAAAGGTAATAATAGGGTGAGATGAGCTGGTGGAAGAAGTAAAATGACAGATATTATGTTGAGGTGGGAGAGGCTTCCCTGAAGAGTTGAGTTTTTGGGGTTCACCTAAAGGTGGCCAGAGTAGGAGATAAGAGGACAAAGTGAGGTAGGGAGTACCAAAGGATGGGAGAGGCTTTGGAGAAGTCCTAGAGGTGAGCATGAGGAGGAAGTGATGAGGGAGATAGAGAGTAAGAGGTCTTAAGAGGAGCAGAGAGGACGGTTTGGGTGATATCACCGGTCTACAAGAAGAAAGCCTCGGAAATGAAAGTAGCTGCATTTGACCAGAATTGGGTCACTAATGAAGGAAAATGAAGTCCTGAGTGTTAATTGGCTCCAGTTTCCAAGATACAGCTCCAGGTCAAAATAGCATCAAAATAATTCACAATTACAAGGGGGGGATGTGCGATTCTGCTCCATAACTTTTCTGCAAAATGTGACATAGCGATGAGAATGTTGCCGCACCAATCATTACAATGTATCTTTTTACTGATACCAGTCACATGACTTTCCATTCATTTATTGCTTTTTCACGTAACATTTTCATGCTGTTTGCATGAAAAACTGACCAGCTCTAACATCAGATTAAACAACAAGTTCCATCTTTATTCGGTATCTAAACGGCACTTTTTGGCTTTTCTCTTGTGAACTGCAATAGGATCATCCCTGGAGAGATCCCAGCAGTAATCGGCAAGCATGGATGGACTCCATTTCCCTTGGTATCATTTCTCCATGCCTGTGATATCCTGGTGGAATCTCTCCCCATGCTCATCATGCATGGCCCCACAGTTCAAAGGGAAATAGTCTTACAGGGTTATTCACAAAAAGGGTGAAGGGTTTGAAGAAGACAGGAGATGTTAACAATCTAGGACAAGGGTGCCCACAATTTATCATCCAGAGATCTACTTTTCAAACGACGAGCTCAATGAGATCTACCAGCGAAAAAACACCTGCATTCAGGGGTGGGAGGGGGCGTGGCGTGCATTGAAGTCAATGGCACTGCAGCCACGCCCCCCGCCCCCCCCCCGCACCC
>NW_017308287.1:163276-168347 GCF_000935625.1 Nanorana parkeri | reverse complement strand
GGGTGTGGCTGCGGTGCCATTGACTTAACCGCCACACCCCCTCCCGCCCCTGAACGCAGGCCGAATGCTCTGGAACGCAGACTTTGTGGTGTGAACCGGCCCTCTCTCTTGGCCGTCTCTCTTCTCTCTCTCTCCTAGCTCTCTGCTTTCTCTTCTCTGCTGTCTCTCTTCTGTCTTTCTCTGCTGTCTCTTCTCTCTCTCTTCTTTCTCTGCTTTCTTCTGGCTGTCTTTTGCTACCTTCACTCCAGCAGCTTTTTTGGTCTCCTCCGAGGTGCGGTGTCCTGTCCTCCAACATTGCTCGTGTGGCCGAATGTGCAGACTGGGAGAGGTGTCCCGCCCCTTCCCATCCGCAGGAGCAACGCGGAATGACAAGACACAGGTCAGTGAGCCGATCGCGATCTACCAGTGTTCACTTTGCGATTGACTGGTAGATCGCGATCGACCTAATGGGCACCCCTGATCTAGGACATCATAGCTGAACTGGAAGCATTCTCCAATTCAGCTCCCTTTCCAGTTCATCTAAATTGTCCTAGATTGTTCCCTTCTCCTGCCTTCTCCAGACTCTTCACCTTTTTGTGGATAACCCTGTAAATGTGAGTGTAAGAAGTGAATTTTCAGTGACATGTTTGCACCAAGTGCTTTATAGGACCTACGCAAATTCCCCATGTGCTTTTCATAGTCATCTGCCTTGCTGTTCCCGAGAAACTCTGTTGCCACTGACTTGAAGGCTTCCCATGCCTTCTTTTCCATGCTGTGCAACAGGCGATCAAACTTGTCATCTTGGAGAATAATAACAATAATGAGGGGCCTGACTCTTGTCCTGACCCCCTATTTTGCATCCAAAATATAGGTGGTAGGCCTTTTTTTTACCACCGCCGTCATACTGCACATTTTAGATGCAAATGGAACCTCGCCACAAATGTAGCAGAAGTTATCTGCGTTGTTTACATGGTTTCGAGGCATCTTGGCTTCTGGGTGGAAATATCACGCAACTGTTCCTTGGAAATGTGAGGCAATGACACTTTCACAAGCCACCAGATGTAACTGTATAATGCGTAGATCTGACCAAGACAAATGTTCCTTGCAATAAAAGAACAATAAATGACAGTTGGGTCATAATCTTTAGTCTCAAAGTGAAGATAAATGTATACACTTCCATGTGGTACCATTTTCATTGTTCTACCGTACTTTGTGGAGAAGTTACGAGGCATCATGATCATCAGACTCCTCCCTCCCTTGTAGGCAAATAGACTCGCCTGTGTATAAATCTATTTTGTGAAATATCTCGACAACTTTAGCCAGCCGATCAGAACCTTTATCACCTGTTTTCTAATTAATCTCATCGAAATATGTAAGAATTAACACATTTTATCTATAAATTTTGGATAATTTCCCAAAATTTGTAGACCAGTATTTTGGGATGAGGTTAGAGATGTAGTCGGGGGGCAGGGTTGTAGATGGCTTTGTATGTTATTAGCAGTATTTTGAATTCTATTTGTTGGGCACGTGGGGGCCAGTGCATTTGAAATGGCTATGCAGAGCAGGTGAAGATCACCAGAGATGATTGTGGGCCAAGTAGAGCTTCAACAGCCCGCCCTGGATGTCAGGGAGGAGGAGGATTATTTCACATGGAGTGTCTGGGAGGGACGGGGACACGTCAATGTTTCCCAGAGTAGACCGTACAGGAACTGACTGCTGGTTTTGGGTTTCCTTCTTAGCGATATGAAGATACACCCATCTCCTCTCTTATGATGATCCCGGCCCACAGGGTGCACGTGGATCTGTACAGTGTGAAGATGGATTTAATTCCCATGAATTATCCAACTAATCATCTTTTTCCGGGGGGCGGATATAAAAGAGAACTCCTGTCTACACCAAAACTCTTCTGGAGCTTCAATGGGTGGATCTCTGAATGTAACCAACCAACAATCTAGGAAGCCGAAAGAGCTGCTTGTGATCCGCTGAACCTGACTGAGAAAAAAGCTTTGTGTCTGTGCCCGTCCACCTCTAAGATCATTGGGTGCCACATGTTTCTGTGCCCCGCCCAAACCATGGACAGGCATGACATGTTGATGGTGGGGAGTGGTCAGAAAGGTTGGAAAGGAGGAAGGAAAGGAAGAAAGGAGGAAAGGAAGGAAGAGGGAAAGAAGGAAGTGGGTAAGGATGGGAGGGAAGGAGGAAAAACAAGAGGGAAAGAAGGAGGAAGGAAGGGAGGGTGGAAGGAAGCGAGGGAGGGTGGAAGGATGGGAGGGAAGTAGGAAGGGAAGGAGGAAGGAAGGGAGGGTGGAAGGGAGAGATGGGGGAATTAAGCGAGGAAGGATGGGAGGGAAGTACAGGAGTCAAGGAGGAAGGATGGGAAGGAAAGAAGAAGGGAGGAAGGGAAGGAGGAAGGAAGGGAGGGTGGGAGGAGAAAAGGGGGCGAGAGAGACAGGATAAAGGTGGGGGAGGGTGGTCAGAAAGCTTGGGCAGGAGCAAAGTAGGAAAGGAAGGAAGAGGGAAAGGAGGAGGGGAGGGAGAAGGAATGGGGGGGAAGGAGGGATGGGGGGAAGGAGGAAGGAATGAAGGAAGGGAGGGAGAAAGCAAGGGAGGGAGAGAGAGAGAGGAAAGGAGAGCAGGAGGAGGGAAGGGAGAGAGAAGAGAGAAAGGACAAAAGTGGGGAGTGGTCAGAAAGGTTGGAAAGGAGGAAGGAAAGGAAGAAAGAAGGGGAAAGGAAGGAAGATGGAGGATGAGGAAGAAGGAGGGGAGGGAAGAAGGAAAGGAATGGGGGGGTGGGGAGGGAGAGATGGAGGGATGAAGGAAGGAAGGGTGAGGGGGAGAAAAGGAGAGCGGGATTAGGTAAGGGAGGGAAAAAGGGCAAAGGAAGGGAGAGAGGGAGGAAGGGAGGGAAGAAAAATTGACTAATTAAGAAAGAGGGCATTTGGAAAAATAAAGGGACAGAGGAAGGAAGGAAGGATAGCACTACCCTCTTAGGTGGATAGATACGTCCTTTTGTCTTCCCCTAGTGATGGCCCGCTCTGACCTGACCCCGGCTTTATAAAACCATAAAAGATAATAATAATAATAATAATATATATTGTGTTTCAGGAAACCTTGTTTCAGATTCTTACCCGCTCCTTTTCTGTCGTAACTGACTGATGACTGACACGGAAAAGTCAGTTTAAGTAAATACAGCGAAACGTAAGATTTGCATTAAAATATCCTTTTTTTTCTTTTAAACTGAACCTGGAGTTTCACTTTTGGAGCTCGGCAGCATTCACCTATATTGAACAATCTTGTTACAATCCACCCATAGGGCTCAACTACAAGGACGAGGATCTCTAATTGAGTCATGTGACTGCCATTTTCAAATCTCATTGGTCCCGGCTGAACATAACTGTCACTTATTGAGACCCCGAGTATACTGTATGAACAGTCCGTGTATTGTACCACACACCGCGTTTCCGTGGCTCGGTCCTGTCCCGGGGAGGACCTCCTTGGCGCGGCGTCCCTCGGTGGTCTCGGTAGTGACAGGAGGAGAGGCACTCAGTGTACAGAAGGAGGGAATTAATGATCTGCTTTCTGAGAGGGAACATGAAAGCGCCGAGCTGTCATCGTCGCCGCCGCCGCCCGGATCGCTCTGTGCAGGCTCTTTGATGATGAAGAGGGGGCAGGAAGAGGTTAATCTAATTAGGCACTTCAAGAGGCGCCGGAGGACGGAGCAAAGAAGACTTCACGGGCCCCGGCGTCTTCCTACCTCTCACATCTCTTCCTGGTACCCTCACACATCAATATGCAGACATGTCTACGTCTCCGCTGTCCCCACCGCCGTCCTCCAACCGACGCGTATCACCATGGAACCTGATGGCGGGGTCACCTCTGAGGGGACTGCACACACGGCACCCCGGGGCTCCCTAAGCCGATGGCATTTCATGTGTATCATTACCAATTGCCTCTTTTAAAGGAGAACTATGAGGTCAGTGTTTTTCCCCATAGTTCTCCTTAGGGTAACGGGAGGACACAAACTATCGTCCTCCCGTCACCCTAAGCTCAGTATATAGAGAGCTGTAGCTCGCGGTATACTGAGACGCCGCACCTGGAGCGGATCCCGACGTAGATGGCGGGATCCGCCCAGCTGCGTGAGTGACAGCTGGCTTTGCCTATCTAGAGGCAGAGCCAGCTGTACCCGCCCCCTCCCCCGTCCTTTCCGCCAGTCAGCGCTGGCAGATCGGAGCGGGGAGGGGGGAATCCAGCCCTCCCCTGTCACGGCAGAGAGCCGTGACAGGATCGAGAGGGGAGCGAACCTGGTATGTGTTCGCTCACCTCCCGATCTACTGAGCCGACCTGTGACAGTCTCATTGTCACAGGTCGGCTTAGAACTATGAGGTGAGTGGAAATCACTCATCTCATAGTTCTCCTTTAAGTCTTCACCTGCTCGTTATGCATTCTTACATCTCAGTGTCGCTGATCTCCCGCAGCCTCTTTGCAGCCACGTCCCGCCTCACTGCACTCCAGCAATGACGTCATCGTTCCGATGAGACAACAGCGGACCGCGCTGGCATAATCTGTGCTGAAATGGCCACTTGTAGTCTCCCTCAGAAGCCCAGAAGTGACAGGGTGACAAAGCAGGAGCACAGTTGGGAGGCAGTGACATAGCGTTGTCACCCTACAACAGGAAGTGACTGAAGAAGGAGCATCATGACAGAAACATAACATGAGAACACAAAGAGACACAACACAACATAACATAAAATGACATAACTGAACACAATGTAACTATTAGTACTGAGCTGCAGTTCGATCCTGTGAAGTTCTCCTTTATGGCTCCCCCTTGTGGTGTCGGAGGGAACGGCGGCTGTGGTGAAGTGCGGATAAAGAGATTAATTGGTCCCTCTCAGGCAGGAAACATGAAAGCGTTCTGCTCAGTCGTGTCACCCCGGAGCTGCAGATTGTCACAGAGATCACTGGGTAGACTCCCTTTGATGCCGCACTCTCTCTCTCTCCCTCTCTCCCCGCGCCGTGCGAGCTGGGGGGCAGGAATCAGTTAAACAAATTATCACGCACTTCATTCCGCGTCGTGGCGATGGTGGGCACT
>NW_017308287.1:159730-162914 GCF_000935625.1 Nanorana parkeri | reverse complement strand
CCGGGGGGGGGGGGGGTGTCACCGGGGTGAATGGCGTCATGAGAAGTGACCGATCGCCTCCGCTAAAGGCTGGTGCTGAAAAGACGGATTGCGAGTCAATATTTGCAGGATGTCTGGGTGTAATAATGGCGGATAATTTGGATTTAAAGGGGAACGTCAAGGTGATTCCTTTCATTTTATTAGTGTGACAAGGTGTCGCTACAAAGTGAAAGCGAGCAATAAAAAGATGAACTGACACAGTGAAGGAAGTGGTGGTGGTGGGGTGTGGTGGGGTGTGGTTTGGGGTGGGCGAGTATTTGGTACAATTTCATGTTTAAACATTACAGTGTATTGAAACCCAAGAACATAAAATACATTACAGCTCACCTGTCCTTAGATAAAGCTTCATTAGAGCCAATCAAAATGGGCCAATGGGCTGCTGAGTTCAGATGGGGATAAACTCGACATCCAGCATGCCATGGCTGCCAACAAACAGGAGGATGTGATGCGTCCAGTTTGCGTGCCGCAATCCCTGGGTGCAAACTATCCGAGTCGAGTGCCGGTCAGGGGCCCCCATATCACATGTAACTGCTCAGATAAATTATGCATGGGGCTAGATTTGCAGATTCTCCCCCATCCGAAAGGTCCATTTGTTTCCCTTTTTTCAGTATTTTTCCTTCACTGTCACCTGGTGATCCTGCCAGTAATGTACTTCCTGTTCTAGAGTGACAACACTCGCTCACTGACCCTTGTGAGCGTTGACACCCTGGGCTGCTCTTCTGATTTGGACTTCAGACACCTCCCTCTCTGCTCATCCCCATTACATAGAGGGAGGGGTGTTTTTTTTAGTTTATAGGCTCATAACACTGTTTGAGATTTCAGATCCATGCACAGGAAGTTACAGGGACATTGCATTTCTGGCAAGATCAACAGGTATTTTTCTGTACTTAGAAGGAGGCTGATTTAAGGTCTGCAGTGCATGCATTGGAGCTGATCTGACGTTTATACATTGGAGCGGATCTGAGGTCTGCAGTGCATGCATTGGAGCTGATCTGACGTTTATACATTGGAGCCGATCTTAGGTCTGCAGTGCATGCATTGGAGCTGATCTGACGTTTATACATTGGAGCGTTCTGCAGTGCATGCATTGGAGCGGATCTGACGTTTATACATTGGAGCGGATCTGAGGTCTGCAGTGCATGCATTGGAGCTGATTTGAAGCCTGAAGTTTATGCATTGGAGCTGATCCGAGGTCGGCATTGCATGTATTGGAGCGGATCTGAGGTCTGAAGTGCATGCGTTGGGGCTGATCTGAGGTCTGAAGTGCATGCGTTGGGGCTGATCTGATGTCTGAAGTGCATGCGTTGGGGCTGATCTGAGGTCTGAGATGCATGCGTTGGGGCTGATGTGAGGTCTGAAGTGCATGCGTTGGGGCTGATGTGAGGTCTGAAGTGCATGCATTGGGGCTGATCTGAGGTCTCTTTAAATCTGTGTCTCCTGAGGCTTTCTCAGAGTTCCATTTACTGCGCGGGATCTGGGATTCTCTATGACCTCTTGGCTTCATGTCTGCTGGCTGCGCAGCTCGGAGCTCGAACGCTTACCGCACCTTCCTCTCATGATGTCATTAGGCTTCTACATTTGCATAAGGGGCGGAGATCATCACAGCACAGAACGATGTGGCCCCCCCTCCTAGTCCCGACCGTTGTCCTTCCCTCTCATTTGATTGACAGCTGCACTTAGTAAAACACGTAACAAGTGGCTGATAAAGGAGCAGAAGAGAGAGAGGATAAGATGAGGATAACATGGCCCAAGTTTCTGGCAAGAAATGGAAACAGTTGCTACAGAAATCTTCCTTCAGATGGTAGTGACCAGGGCCGGATTCCCCACAAGGCCACCGAGGCCCGGCCTCGGGGCGGCAAGGCGCAGAGGGGCGGCTACGGTGTGGAATCCCCCGACGCCCGGAACAAGCAGCGCAGGACGCCAAGTCTCGCTTTCTACATTTAGTCCTGCTTTGCACATGCAGGACTAAATGTTGTGTGGGGAAGCCGATTGTTCATTTACAAAAATAATAAGAAACAAATGATTAAAAAAGAAGAAAATAATTATAAAAAATAAACAATAATAACATAAAAAAATTATAAAAAATTAAAAAGTAAACAATAACAGATATAAAAAAGTTTTAAAAGTTTTTAAAAAAATACAAATGTGATAAAAAAGTTTTAAAAAAACAAAAAAAATGTTTTAAAACTAATCTTGCCGCCCTGCTATCTGGTTGCCATTCTCCCTTGAGGGGGGCGCATTGCAGAACCTGGCCTTGGGGCAGCAGGGAGAGTAAATCCGGCCCTGGTAGTGACACCTTCCCCATCTCCCACTCATGCTGAGAGATACAACTGGATGGTACAGACTGAAGGGAAGGCCGGAGGTCAGATTTGGAGTCTGTCAGTGTGCCTCTCTAGTACGGCGGGGTTCTAATAACACATAATAAAATCCCGCTATCGTTCCGCGTGAGCTGCATCGTCTGCTCCGACTCCTGCTGGATGTTTTGATGCTAAGAGGCGATAATTATCCTCAGATGAAAGGGACGCCGCGACCCGCCAATGATTAATCCTTGTAGATGAGTCTCATCGCTTGTCCCTGCTTGGCACAGTTTGATCCCTACATGCCGCTGTCACTAGAACAGAGCCCGGCCGGCATTACTCCGCATGGAACTCGCTGGGTGATAATGAAGACGGCGCTGGGTCCCGCTTTATGATATCAGTAGATCATCCTCCATCCGGTGTTCTCATACCGTACAGTACACAAGTGGGCTTCACATTCTTTATTTCATGGACTCTCTTACAGTTCTGGGATCTGCCAAGTGTCCTGTGTGCTTGTGTCACCTTAAAGTGCATGTAAACCCTAACAGTGAACATTTATTTGTGCCCTTTTGGTCTGCTCGTTCTCACCAGGGCTGTGTGCGTTCTCACCAGAGCTGTGTGCGTTCTCACCAGGGCTGTGTGCGTTCTCACCAGGGCTGTGTGCGTTCTCACCAGAGCTGTGTGCGGTCTTTTTTTTGCTTAATATACACCTTAATGAACTGCATGGGAATGAGAGTAATGATTGTCCCTGAAATAGAAACTCTCAGTCTCACTCGCTGAGGTTTTTATACAACGTTTACTATTTTAAAAAAACAACACATTAATATGTCTTTATATATTGATTTATT
>NW_017308287.1:156432-159646 GCF_000935625.1 Nanorana parkeri | reverse complement strand
GCTGTGTGCGTTCTCACCAGAGCTGTGTGCGGTCTTTTTTTTGCTTAATATACACCTTAATGAACTGCATGGGAATGAGAGTAATGATTGTCCCTGAAATAGAAACTCTCAGTCTCACTCGCTGAGGTTTTTATACAATATTTACTATTTTAAAAAAACAACACATTAATATGTCTTTATTTATTGATTTATTTATAATTCTATATATATGTATTTTTATTTATTTTATATGTAATTCTTTTTCTTTTGCTTATTCATATTTATTTATGTATATTTTCATTTGTAATGTTATTATTGTAGTTTATCTCATTTTGTGCTCTTTGTATTTTTTAATTTTTTTTTGTATATTGATAAAAAATGTGAATGTGTTGCTGAGGAGTGCTCTCTGTCCTTACTTTAACTAAAGTGGACATCTGATGGGGATGAGCGTACCTGAAATGGAAAACTCCTCCATTTTACTCACTAAGCTTTTTATACAACATTTCATTATAATTGTATATTTGCATGCATTTGTATTTATTTTATTTTATTCATATTTATTTATGCATTTTTTACTGTAGGAGATTATTGCAGTTCACTTAATTTCATTTTGAGCGCTTTCTATTCTTTCTTTCTCTTTTTTCCTTCTCTCTTTCTCTTTTTCTTTCTTTCTTTCTCTTTTTCTTTCTTTCTTTCTTTCTCTCTTTCTCTTTTTTATTCTTTTTTCTCTCTTTCTCTTTTCTTTCTTTCTTTCTCTTTTTCTTTCTTTCTTTCTTTCTCTCTTTCTCTTTTTTATTCTTTTTTCTCTCTTTCTCTTTTCTTTCTTTCTTTCTCTTTTTCTTTCTTTCTTTCTTTCTTTCTTTCTTTCTTTCTTTCTTTCTTTCTTTCTTTCTTTCTTTCTCTTTTTTATTCTTTCTTTCTCTCTTTTTCTTTCTCTTTTTCTTTCTCTTTTTCTTTCTTTCTTTCTCTTCTCTCTTTCTTTCTCTCTTTCTCTTTTTTAATCTTTCTGTCTCTTTTTCTTTCTCTCTCTCTTACTTTATCTCTTTCTCTCTCTCTCTCTTTCTTTCTTTCTCTCTCTCTCTCTTTCTTTCTTTCTCGTTTTCTCTCTCTCTTTCTTTCTTTCTCTTTTTCTTTCTCTCTTTCTTTCTTTCTTTCTCTCTCTCTATCTCTCTCTCTCTTACTCTCTTTCTTTCTCTTTTTCTTTCTCTCTTTCTTTCTTTCTCTCTCTCTATCTCTCTCTCTCTTACTCTCTTTCTTTCTCTTTTTCTTTCTTTCTTTCTCTCTCTCTCTCTTTCTTTCTTTCTCTCTCTCTCTCTTTCTTTCTTTCTCTCTCTCTATCTCTCTCTCTCTTCCTCTCTTTCTTTCTCTTTGTCTTTCTCTCTTTCTTTCTTTCTTTCTCTCTTTCTTTCTCTCTTTCTTTCTCTTTTTTATTCTTTTTTTCTCTCTTTCTCTTCTTTCTTTCTCTCTTTCTCTTTTTTATTCTTTATTTCTCTCTTTTTCTTTCTCTTTTTCTTTCTTTCTTTCTCTCTTTCTTTCTCTCTTTCTCTTCTTTCTTTCTTTCTCTCTTTCTCTTCTTTCTTTCTTTCTTTCTTTCTTTCTCTCTTTCTCTTTTTTTATTCTTTCTCTTTTTCTTTCTCTCTCTCTCTTACTTTATCTCTTTCCTTCTCTCTCTCTCTCTCTCTCTCTCTCTCTCTCTCTTTTTCTTTCTCTCTTTCTTTCTTTCTCTCTCTCTCTCTATCTCTCTCTCTCTCTTACTCTCTTTCTTTCTCTTTTTATTCTTTCTTTCTTTCTTTCTCTCTCTCTCTCTCTCTCTCTCTCTCTCTCTCTCTCTCTCTCTCTCTCTCTCTCTCTCTCTCTCTCTCTCTCTCTCTCTCTCTCTCTCTCTCTCTCTCTCTCTCTCTCTCTCTCTCTCTCTCTCTCTCTCTCTCTCTCTCTCTCTCTCTCTTTCTCTCTCTCTCTCTATCTCTCTCTCTCTCTTACTCTCTTTCTTTCTCTTTTTATTCTTTCTTTCTTTCTTTCTCTCTTTCTCTCTTTCTTTCTCTCTTCCTTTCTTTCTTTTTCTTTCTTTCTGTCTTTCTCTCTTTCTTTCTTTTTCTCTTTTTCTCTCTTTCTCTCTTTCTGTCATTTTTCAGATTGGAGCAGAGGAAATGTAGAACCCATGCACTGCTCTCAGAGAAGATGAGCATTGGAGTTTTCCCTAATGCTGTAATATACTCCATCTATCACCTATCTGTGCAATAGTTTCAGTACACATTGAAGGCACGAGCTGTGGATGTGGGATGGAGGGGTTTAGTTATACTACCTTGCTTTCTCTGCAGTAATTCCCCAGCTCACACCAAGGCTGGAAAGTGTTAATCCGTTGATGTGAGTGGCCTATACTCTCCTTTTTTAGGTGTAGGTTTGGTTACATAGTGCATAGATAAGGATATATAGTCCATGTAAGGTTGATGAATATAATTTTAATGTATTCAGAGAAGGTTATCTTGGATCCTTGAATATGGGGGGCGCTCAGGGCTGGATTCGCTCTCCCTGCCGTCCCAAGGCCAGGTACCGCAATGCGCCCCCCTCCCCGCCAACCGAACCCCCCTCCCCCCCTCCCAAATCAACGGAGTGGGGGCGCTGCATTGATATAGGTATACAGTATATCTGCACTTAATATGATTAAAAAGTGTTGATGATGTTTTTCAGCAAAGATAATGTGATGGAATTCAAAGAAAATGTTACCAAAGTTTTTACAGATGTATCGTGGCGCAATACACAAGCATTGTACAACCAGTGTGACAGTGAAATGTAGTTTCAGGTTCTGTTTGTGCACTCAGAGTTGTATTGCTGATGACAACAATTATTATTATTATTATTATTATATAACAGATCATGGATTTCACTTTAACCATTAAGAGGACAACTATAAATGCTAAAATTAAATAACTGGTGCACACACAAAGCATGAACAGCCCCAATGCATGTACTTCAGATCTCAGATCACCTCCAGCGCATGCACTTCAGATCAGATGAGCCCCCAATGCGCACACTTAAGATCTCATATGTGCTCCCAATCTTCAGACCTCAGACCAGCTCCAATGCATGCACTTCATACCCCCAGACCAGCTCCAATGCATGCACTTCATACCCCCAGACCAGCTCCAATGCATGCACTTCATACCCCAGATCCGCCCCAATGCATGCACTTCATACCCCAGACCAGCTCCAATGCATGCACTTCATACCCCAGACC
>NW_017308287.1:144253-155579 GCF_000935625.1 Nanorana parkeri | reverse complement strand
GGGGGCGCTGCATTGATATAGGTATACAGTATATCTGCACTTAATATGATTAAAAAGTGTTGATGATGTTTTTCAGCAAAGATAATGTGATGGAATTCAAAGAAAATGTTACCAAAGTTTTTACAGATGTATCGTGGCGCAATACACAAGCATTGTACAACCAGTGTGACAGTGAAATGTAGTTTCAGGTTCTGTTTGTGCACTCAGAGTTGTATTGCTGATGACAACAATTATTATTATTATTATTATTATATAACAGATCATGGATTTCACTTTAACCATTAAGAGGACAACTATAAATGCTAAAATTAAATAACTGGTGCACACACAAAGCATGAACAGCCCCAATGCATGTACTTCAGATCTCAGATCACCTCCAGCGCATGCACTTCAGATCAGATGAGCCCCCAATGCGCACACTTAAGATCTCATATGTGCTCCCAATCTTCAGACCTCAGACCAGCTCCAATGCATGCACTTCATACCCCCAGACCAGCTCCAATGCATGCACTTCATACCCCAGATCCGCTCCAATGCATGCACTTCATACCCCAGACCAGCTCCAATGCATGCACTTCATACCCCAGACCCGCTCCAATGCATGCACTTCATACCCCAGATCCGCTCCAATGCATGCACTTCATACCCCAGACCAGCTCCAATGCATGCACTTCATACCCCAGACCCGCTCCAATGCATGCACTTCATACCCCAGACCCGCTCCAATGCAAGCAATTGATACCCCCCCACCCAGACCAGCTACAATGCATGCACTTCATACAGCAGACCAGCTACAATGCATGCACCTTCAGATCCCAGATCAGCTCTAATGCATGTGTTTCATACCTCAGATCAGTTACAATGCATGCACATCAGACCTCAGATCAGCTCCAATGCAGTGCACCTTCAGACCTCACTTCAGTCCCCAATACATGCTCTTCAGTTCTGAAGTTAGCCCAATGAGGGAGCCTGAGGCTAATGCCTCAGAGAGCATCTTTTTGGCTCATGTAGGGGGGCGGTAGGCAGAGTGGCATAGCCGCTCTGCTGCACAATGTTTGCAGTGTGCCTGCCACCCCCTTTCTGGCCAGTGCATCCCAGATTGCTAAGAGCCGGGCAAGGAGATGTGCAAAGAGTCATACACATCTTTCCACGCAGCTCCAGGAAACCTGGGATGGTCTTGCTGGTGTCCTGCCCAGCTCCTGGCAACTAGTGACGTCACTGGTTACCAGCAGCTGATGCCGGCAAGAGTGTCCCGTGTTGCTAAGAGCTGTGCTGAGAGATGTGTATGGCCCTTACACATCTCTCTCTTAGCGGCGTCCACCATCGGGGTCCTGCAGCAACCCACCACCACCCCCATGCCGCAACAAAAAGGTTAGGGCACCCCTGTCCACACATGTTCATTTCTCTTCTTTGCAATCTTAAATGTTACTTTGTGACTTTTCTCTACTAAGTAAACTTTCAAAACCTTCACCATGAGCAGAGGTTGCCGATTTCCTTATCATCATCAAACATATGAAACAATTCATACAATAAGGGTGCCCCCCCACTCCCCCCGCGTCCTGATCAGCAGCACATATTGCTGCCACCTGCACAGTCTGAGTGATGCCAGGCCACCCGTGTGCCGCGCAGCTGCTGCGCTCATCCATCCACAAAGTGCCAACAGACGAACGTGTTTGTTTTGGCAAGCTGGATGCAAAAACATTTTCTAGAGCCGCGCCGAGGTGCCAGCAGGATTAAACATCAATTACATAGGTCAGGAACCGCTGTGGCCCCTGGCAACGCCACCTGACACCGTACATTCGAAACGGAGCCAAATGCGGGGTGGAGGTATCTTTCAGAGTCATGTTTCTGAATGCAGGATTGCATTCGGGTTTGGGGAACAGCCAAGCTAAATGCGCGTGGAGCTGAACCTCCGGCTGCAGCAGGAAGTGAAACATGTAGCAGCCGTATTACCAATGATGCTGAACTGTGAATTTCCTGCTCTGGCTGGTTGTTGGGGAGACGGTGACCTCCAGCAGCCTAACAACCAGTGAAAACGTATCCCGCCGCACTCTATGACCGGTATACCGCCTTGTAGACTGGGTGCTGAAGTTGCTGAAGAAGGTGCCACTTAAATCCAGAAGAAGGAGTATGTCACCAGCACACCAAAGATCTGCGTTCAAAAAACACCTTTATTGAGGTTTTATTTAGGGATGCATTGATCGGCCGAAAGTGCCATTTTCTGACCGATACAGCGGTGCATACGTGTTTTCTCTCCTACCCGCTAGGTGCTGCTCTGTGTCCCAGAGGGGAGAAGAGAAACTGTCACAGGCGGCAGAGCGCTGCGGGAGGAGAGAGCTGTGAGCGGCCGGTGTCTCTTCTCCTTGCACCGCTCAGCCTCCTGTCACAGATCGGCAGAGCGGTGTGTGGGCAGAGACAGCCAGCGCTGTCACAGGAGGCTGAGCTCTCCTCCCTACACCGCTCGCTAAGCCTCCTGTGACAGTGTGTGTCAGGAAGGAGAGCGGAGTACAAGCAGTCAGTGATCTCTGAGTGTTTGTAGATAATTGAGGACATGGAATGTTGACTATATCCTCAATTATGAATGAATGGGAAGTGATCTACATCACATCTACATCACTTCCTGTTCATTCATTGTTGTAGTTATAGTAACCATACTCTGCCTTATGTTATCAATGAACAGGAACACTCAGTATAGAAGATTCCTGTTCATAGATAACAGGGGACACAGTCTCCTCAATCTCTTTTTCTATTTTAAAAGGGGAATATCAGGAGTCTGTTTAGATCCCCAATATTTCCCCAAAGCCCCTAAAAGTAAAGTAAAAAATTATAATATTTAATAAAAAATGAAGAAATAAATTAAAAGAAATATACATTTTTAAAAACGTTTTAAAAAAATAAATAAAAATATTTTAAAAAATGTGAAAAAGTTTAAATAAAAAACATTTTCTGTTTCGGTCTGACATTTTTTTTGTAGATTTCGGTTTCGTTTCGGTTTTGAAATGTTCATTTCGGTGCACCTCTAGTTTAATTGTTATGTCAGTTAAATGGCAACGTTTCAGGTCTGCACAGGGTCCCTTCATCAGGCATCCCATGAGGCATTACATCCATAACAACCAATGAGTCATCATATGAGCCCCTGGTGGAGACTACCAGTGGCCGTAGTGACACACATTGTCATAATCCAGCGTTGTCACTATCATGAAGCCGGCCCAGAGCAATGGCGTGCAGCTAACACTGGAAGCTGCAGGAGATCGGCAGCACAAGGATGGGAAAAAGCATGAATCAAGGTGGGAAGATTTCATGAGCAAAAAATACACTGAGTGGTCAGATTATTATGACCAGCCCATCAGTACTTCGTTGGGCCGCCTGGTGACTCCACGAGATGATGAAAGGTGATGCGAGGAATCTGACACGGCACTGTTGCCCTTCTGTTGTCTTGTACCAGTCTTGCCCCTCCCCCGTTCTGCCCTAACATTGACTAGTTGCTGACGTCCACAATTCCCACGTTCAGACCCAGATTTTCGGCTGACAGTCCGGTCTTTAAACACTTTAACAACAGCTGCTCTTGAACATGTAACGAATTCTGCTGTATTGCTGATACTCGCTCCATGGCTCTGAGTGCCAACAATCATCCCGCGTTCCAAGGCTATTAAATCGCGTTGTATCTTCAGAAACAAATCACTTCTACTGTCGTGGTAACCAACCCGCTTCCCTATTTATAATGGTCCGGCCCTCTAGCAACTTCAGCGCCACATTATAGCTAATTTGCCTACCAACGTCAGGTGGTCATAATAATCCGGCCACTCAGTGTATATAATCATCCGGCCACTCAGTGTATATAATAATCCGGCCACTCAGTGTATATAATAATCCGGCCACTCGGTGTATATAATAATCCGGCCACTCGGTGTATATAATAATCCGGCCACTCGGTGTATATAATAATCCGGCCACTCAGTGTATATAATAATCCGGCCACTCGGTGTATATAATAATCCGACCACTCGGTGTATATAATAATCCGGCCACTCGGTGTATATAATAATCCGGCCACTCGGTGTATATAATAATCCGGCCACTCAGTGTATATCATACATTGGTTAGGATACACGGTGCTTTAGCAAACTGGTCATGGAGTTAGGGTCTATGTGAATCTGCAACACAAGGGTGCCGGTTATCTTCATATCGATTCCTGTCTGCTTTTGTGCATTTCCCTTTTTAGTGAATCGGGCCCAATATATAAGAGAGACAGCATGGCTGCTGCTACAACCTCAGAAGTGACTGAGGAAATTGAATGTATTTATTTATTATTGGTATTTATATAGCGCCAACAATTTACACAGAGCGCATTCACATCAGTCCCTGCTGTCAGGGAGCTTACAATCTAAGGTCCCTATCTCACATGCATACATACAGGGCCTATTTAGAGAGGAGCCAATTAACCTTCCAACATGTCTATGGAGTGTGGGAGGAAACTGGAGTACCCGGAGGAAACCCACGCAAGCACAGGGAGAACATGCAAACTCCTTGCAGATAGGGACCTGGCTGGGATTCGAACCTGGGACCCCCAGTGCTACAAGAAGCGCTAACCATTACGCCACCTCTGTGTAGAAGAAGAAAAGAGTTGTAGTTTTTTAAGTGTGTCAGTGATGCAGGGGCGTCCCGAGGCCGGATGTCACCTGGAGCGGAAACCGGGTGACAGCCCGCTGTGATGTCATCGCGCATGCACCGCCATCTTATTAATACCTCCCGACGGCCATCTTGCTGATGGACGCCGGCAGAGAGCGGAGGGGACAGTCACCCGGCGGGATAAGACCGAACAAAGGAAAGAGACTGACTGCACACCAGACTATTGCAATAAAAGTGAAGGCAATGAATGTACATATTACAACAGAGATCCCTGCCTGAGGAACTGGCTGAGGTGAAAAGTGTCAGAGGAGAGCGGGGAACTCGGCCATGTTAGAAAAACTTTTTAATGTGCAAAAGAAAATAAGACGTGGCAGATGTGCAGTTTTCTCTACGTCTGTTCCCCCCCCCTGCCCCTCTATGTGAATTAGGCAAATTGGGAAAGGCTGACGAGTCCATAGCCACGGTCAGGTGAGCCAGAAGACCACTTTGCAGCTGTGTGTTGCATCTGTAGTGAAAGTGCAACTAAAGTGAGAGTGGCGAAAGCAGAAATCTTGGGAAGATCCACAGTTCTGTTATAGTTCTTCTTTTTGGAGCCACATCTGCTTTCTCAGTGTTCTGAACGTTCTGTTTCACGTGGCTGTCCGGTGAGCCACAACTTTCGCCCAGCTATAGTGCAGCGTGTGCTGGGGGAAACCAGAGACCTACAATTTGTCTTACATTTGTATATATGTAACACCAGGGGGGCTTCCTGTAATCAGGAAATGATGAGAACGGAGAGAAGGTAACTTCAATTCTTCAGCAAGCTACAGAGAGCAACATCCTGTACGAGGGGCATCCAGAAGACGACGGTGGTCCTGTGCTCGCCGACATCACCATGAGCCCGGGATTTTATCCGTTCCTCCTGTACTTCCTCAGCGGCGCGGTCGGTAAGTTGGATCTTTTCTATTCTCCTCTTTATTTTTATTCTCTCAGATTTCAGTTTCAATATTGTTTTTAATTCAAATAGAAAAATGACAAAATAACATAAGAAGATTTTTAGGATGTTCCGCTCCTTCGAATTTTACAAAAAGGACAAAATGGTCATTCGGGGAACTCGGGGACTGAAAATTACATACTTACCTAATGGCACCCAAATGGCTACGTTGTTGTCAGCAAAGGAAAACACTGATTGCAATTGTAAACTGACGGATTATTATTATTATTATTTTATTATTATTATACAGGATTTATACACTGAGTGGCCGGATTATTATATACACTGAGTGGCCGGATTATTATATACACTGAGTGGCCAGATTATTATATACACCGAGTGGCCAGATTATTATGACTACGTGATGTTTGTAGGCAAATTAGCTATAATATGGCGCTGAAGTTGCTAGAGGGCCAGACCATTATAAATAGGGAAGCGGGTTGTTTATGTTTGTAGGCAAATTAGCTATAATTTGGCGCTGAAGTTGCTAGAGGGCCAGACCATTATAAATAGGGAAGCGGGTTGTTTACCACGACAGTAGAAGTGATTTGTTTCTGAAGATTCGGGGAAACAACGCGATGTAACAGCCTTTGAACGTGGGATGATTGTTGGCGCTCGGAGCCATGGAGCGAGTATCAGCAAAACAGCAGAATTCGTTACATGTTCAAGAGCAGCTGTTGTTAAAGTGTTTAAAGACCGGACTGTCAGCCGAAAATCTGGGTCTGAACGTGCGAATTGTGGCCGTCAGCGACTAGTCAATGTTAGGGCAGAACGGGGGAGGGGCAAGACTGGTACAAGACAAAAGAAGGGCAACAGTGCCGTGTCAGATTCCTCGCATCCCCTTTCATCATCTCGTGGAGTCACGAGGCGGCCCAACGAAGTACTGATGGGGCGGTCATAATAATCTGGCCACTCAGTGTATAAACAGTTAAAAAGGTAAGAAAAGAGCAGGTTGGCCCAATAAAAGATGAGAACGGGTCACAAACGACAGGGAGAAGGCTGAGGTATTAAACTCCTTTGTCTCCTCAGTATACACTCAGGAAAAAGACGGGTTTAATGGAGATAAGAATGTCAGCAGTTTAGTGCTTAAGATACCGGACTGGTTGACAGTAGCCGGGGTTCAGCAAAGACTGGAAAAACTTAATGCAAATAAAGCACTAGGACCAGATAACCTGCACCCCAAGGTACTTAAAGAGCTCAGCCAGGTTAAAGCGAGACCATTATTCCTCATTTTCAAAGACTCATTAATGACTGGAAGGGTACCAAGTGATTAGTATAAAGCTACATCAGTACCAATATTCAAAAAAGGTTCAAGAAGCCAACCTTGTAACTACAGACCAGTCAGTCTAGCATCAACAGTATGCAAATTGTTAGAGGGTATGATAAAGGACTATTTAGTAGAGTTTGTTCAGGATAATGGTATAATAAATGATAATCAGCACGGATTTATGAAGGACTGTTCTTGTCAGACCAACCTATTAACATTCTACAAAGAGGTGAGTAGAGATCTGGATGGAGGGAGACCGGTGGATGCCTTGTACATGGATTTTGGCAAAGCATTTGACACGGTACCACATAAACGCTTAGTACACAAGCTGAGGTCTATGGGCATAGATGGAATGGTGTGTACATGGATAGAGAACTGGCCACAGGAACGTGTCCAGAGAGTATTGATAAATGGCTCCTTTTCACATTGGTCTAAGGTAGAGAGTAGCCTGCCCCAGGGTTCTGTGCTAGGCCCCATACTGTTTAGCCTGTTTATTAATGATATCGGGGAGGGCGTGAATAGCCATGTTTCCGTGTTTGCTGATGATACTAAAATTGGTAATAGACACGGACTTAGACACTATAACATTGCAGGAGGACCTGGATAAAATAGGGGGAGGGGCAACTATATGACAGATCAGATTTAATGTCGATAAATGTAAAGTAATGCACTTTGGGGTTACAAACAGGCAAGCGGAATACACAATAATGGGAACTCCACTAGGGAAGTCAGAAATGGAAAAAGATTTGGGGGTCATTGTAGACCACAGATTGAACAATCGCTTGCAATGCCAGGCTGCGGTAAACAAAGTGAACAGAGTTCTGTCCTGTATTAAGAAGGGAATGTACTGTAGAGACAAATCGATAATTTTGCCACTTTACAGATCGCTGGTTCGGCCTCATCTGGAGTACGCGGTCCAGTTCTGGTCACCAGTACTAAGAAAAGATGTCCTTGAGCTGGAAAGAGTCCAGAGAAGAGTAACCAAACTAATTAAGGGGCGGGAGGACCAAAGCTATGAGACAAGGTTACTAAATTTAAACATGTTCACGCTGGAAGTGAGGCGGTTAAGAGGGGATATGATTTTGATGTAAAAAATGTTCAATGGTGGTGGCAACATCGGAACTAAACTTTTTACTTTCCGTTTACTTAAATTTCCGTTTCGTTTCGGTTTTTAAATTTCTATTTCGGTGCACCTCTAGTTTTTAACCTTTCAGATTTCAAACAGAATACCTGCACTTGGCTTCAAAGGCTGTCCCTTCATTTATTTTTTTAACCTCAATACCAGAATGCTCCTTCAGAGGCAAAAAAATGAGATCACCTTTGGGGTACCCGCTATCCAAAAAGTGGCCTTTTCAACAATCTGGTTTAACCATCAGGAAACCCTCCCTGTGAAATGCCACGCGGCCATCGCTGGAGGGCATGGAGAAAGCAAGCGACTGCAAAGAGGCTGCAGGAGTTTAGAAGCACCGACAAAGGATAAAAACAAAAAAAGGATTTTGTTAAAGGAGAACTATGGGGTTAGGGCTTTTCCCCATAGTTCTCCTTAGGGTAACGGGAGGACACAAACTAGCGTCCTCCCATCACCCTAAGCTCAGTATAGCTGAGATGCCGCAGTATACTGAGACGCTGAAGCGGATCCCGACAATTGTGCCGGGATCCGCCCAGCTGCCTGACTGACAGCTGGCTCTGCCTATCTAGAGGGAGAGCCAGCTGTACCCGCCCCCTCCCAGTCAGCGCTGGCAGATCGGAGCGGGGAGGGGGGAATCCAGCCCCTCCCCTGTCACGGCAGAGATCCATGACAGGATCGAGAGGTGAGCGAACGCCGGTATGTGTTCGCTCACCTCCCGATCTACTGAGCCGACCTGTGACAGTCTCATTGTCACAGGTCGGCTAGAACTATGAGGTGAGTGAAAAGCACCCCCCCCCTCATAGTTCTCCTTTAACAAATCTAGAAATTGTTTATGACACAAACTGAATGTCCTGTCCTTCCTTATATTGTACAGCGCTGCGCAAACTGTTGGCGCTATACCGTATATTGGGATCATTTTTGGGGGGGTTCTTCTTACTGACAGTGGCAATATGCTTCTCGTAATCTATTGTAGCTGCCGGGATTTCATGTTTTCATCTCTTATTACATTCCTTGTAGCTCTGGAATGACAATGCCGTCCCCTCCATCTTATATCTTTTAAATGCCAGCTTCTTGTTTTTGATGTGTTGTCTTACTGTTTTATTTAACCGTGCATGCTTAGTTATTGATCTTTTATTATTGTTACCCGATGGTAATAACATTATGCAATGTATTCTTAAAACAATCCCACTTCTGGTCAGTGTACATGAGATGACGCAGCTTATCGAAGTTTGCCTTCCTGAAATCTAGTGTTCTTGTGAAACCAACACACTTCTCTTTCCTGTCCCCAACATTAAAACTAATCCCCATGTGATCACTATTACCCAATGTATCCCTAATAACTGTGTCTGCAACTAACCACATCATTGGAAATGAATAAATCTAGTATAGTATTCTTCCTGGTTGGGACTAGGCACGTGCACCAGCAAAAAATTTGTTTAGTTTGGTTTTGTTTTGATTCGGATTTTCGTTATTTCGTTTTTCGGATTCGGGTCCGCAATTGAATTAGTTGCGGGATTCGGACGAAATTCGTTAGCAGTAGTCGTTTTTCAGATTCGGGTCCGCAATTGAATTCGGATTCGAAATTCGTTATCGGTAGTCCGGTCGAAATTAAAAATGTTTTTTTGTTGTTGTTTTTTACAGTCTGCAGAAGATGAAAAAAAAAAAAGCGTGAGGTTTCCCCCCAATTCATACCAGACCCTTTAGGTCTGGTAGGAATGTTAGGAGGGACCCTCCCCCAAGTTAAAACAAAAAAAAGTGCGTGGGGTTCCCCCCCAAATCCCTACCAGACCCTTTAGGTCTGGTAGGAATTTTAAGGGGTCAAAGACTCAACGCCATCGCAACCCTTTGTCGTGAGGTCATCTCGTATGTGCACAGTTAGATTGTTTTTCACATACATGCATACCCCTCCCCCCTTCTACCAACCCTATCCCTCCTGAACAGGTTGTACCCTTGTGCATTAGTTGCCCAGTCATGTGAGCTGAGTGTCTAGCTAATTTTCTGTTATTCCCACTATATCGAAATCCTCTTCAAGTAATATGAGTTCGAGCTCCTCAAACTCATATCACCCCCCTTTCCTGCCCTGCCGGGCAAGTGCTCGGATCAAGGGTCTGGTAGGACTGTTAGGGGGGAGCCCACATTCCCCCCCCCCCCCTTTTTGGGGCTGGGTTTCCCCCTTAAAATTCCTACCAGACCTAAAGGGTCTGGTATGGATTTTGGGGGGGAACCCCACGCACTTTTTTTTGGTTTATCTTGGGGGAAGGTCCCTCCTAACATTCCTACCAGACCTAAAGGGTCTGCTATGAATTGGGGGGAACCTAACGCTTTTTTTTTTTCATCTTCTGCAGACTGTAAAAAAAAACATTTTTTTTTCTAATGTCACTTTGCTGCTAACGTCAGCTTCGTCCAATAAACGACATTTTGACCGGATTACCGCTAACGAATTTCGGGAAATCGGGAATTCGGATTCGTTTGCATTCGTTATAGCTGTAATTCCGTATTCGGATGAATCCGAATCTCCGAACTTCTGAAATTTCGTCCGAATTTCAATTCGGAATGAAACGAATCTCACATGTCTAGTTGGGACATCAACCATCTGATCCATGAAACTGTCCCGCAACAGGTTTAGGAAATGGCCGGCCTTTATAGAACGAGCAGTTCCATTTGACCAATCAATGTCCGGATAATTTAAGTCACCCATTATAACAACATTTCCCTGCTTCCCAGCTAATTCTATTAGAGAATGTAGGTAAGCCTCCTACTCTTCCCCTATATTCGGGGGGTTTATAACACGCACCCATAATAAGTTTACCACCAGATTTGGTCTTATCTAGTTCTAGCAACAAAGACTCTACACCGGGGGCGCCCACTATTTTTCGTCTGGAGATCTACTTTTCAAATCACAAGCTCATTGAGATCTACCAACGAAAAAACACCTGCATTCAGGGGCGGGAGGGGGCGTAGGCTGCGCAGGCAGGCCCCTCGCCCACAGTGCGATCGCCTGCATTGGTGCCTGTGTTCCAGTCCAGTACGATCCGCAAAAATGCTGCAAGCACTATTTTTGCAGATCGCACTGGACCGGAATGCAGGCACTAATGTGCCGGCGTTCCGAGTGCGGGCGATCGCACTGTGGGCGATGCCATTGACTTCAATACAGCTCCACACCCCCTCCTGCACCGGAACGCAGGGAGTCAGCCTGCTTACATTACAGTGCATTCCAGTTCATTACAGGTCCCGGCGTCCTGTCCTCCCGTGGTGCTCGTGTGGCCGACGTTGCACATGGGGTGTCCTGCACCTTTCCATCTGCAGCGTCTGACACATTCAGCCGGCA
>NW_017308287.1:132205-143728 GCF_000935625.1 Nanorana parkeri | reverse complement strand
GGCGTAGCTGCTGAGTGCTGAGACAGAACGGACGAGCAGTGAGGGGAGAGAGAGGCGCCGGCACCAATACCAGTGTCATCAGGTACCAGTGTAAGCCACAACCCATGTTCTGATCACCAGCTAGTACCAGTACCATTGTCATCAGGTACCAGTGTCAGCCACAACCTGTGTCATGATCACCAGCCAGCACCAATACCATTGTCATCAGGTACCAGTGTCAGCCACAACCCGTGTCCTGATCACCAGCTAGCACCAGTACCATTGTCATCAGGGGTTCCTCCTTGATATTCCTATGACTTTTGGGGAACTTCACACTTTTTTTTCTTTTCATTTAAATGGGGTCCCTCCTAACATTCCTACCAAACCGTAAGGGTCTGGTGTTGTTTGGGGGGGAACAGCAAGCTTTTTTCCCCCCTCTTTTAAATGTTATTTTTGTTGCAGCAGGTTCTATACATCATACAGATGCGCCACTTTATAGGCAGTTTAAGCGGACCTTTCCCCAGGCATGATATTTAAAGGAATTTTTCATTTTCATTGTTTCACTTTAGCAATGTTACAATCACTGCTCCCTTAGGCCTGGTTCACACCTGGGCGGTTTTAAGCGCTGATGGAAGCGCTGAAAAATGCTCAAACAGTGAAATCCCATACTTCCCTATCCCCCGAGCCACACTCGGGAATACAGCGTAGGTCTTACCTTGTCTGCGTTCCCCGCTGTGTCCTCCGGCGGCTGCCGACTTTCGTCCCTTGCGAGCGGCCGCGTCGCAGGGGGGCGGAACCGGCTGGAAGTTTAAAAGTGTAAAAAAATATATATATATTGAGAAAATAATAAGGGGAAAAAAAAATAATAATACCGCCAGTGAAACGCGTGTTTCACTGAACGGAAAAACGTGCTAAAAAACGAGCAGAAAAAACACGCCTATGATACGCCCCTGGTGTGAACCCAGCCTTATGTATTTTTCAAAAGTGTTTTTTTTTCATGGATTCCTGTCCCGCAGGGCAGTACCCGGATCCCCATACATGTCCCGCAGGGCAGTACCCGGATCCCCAAATTACCCGGATCCCCATACACCTTTTTATGGCCAATAACTTGCATATAAGCCTTCAAAATGGGGACATTTGATTTTCCGAGTTCTGGTCCCATAGACTTTCATTGAGTTCTATGTTCGAGTTCAAACTTTTTCCATGTTCTAAAGTTCGAACTCGAACCGAACTCAGGTGTGCTCGGACCATCACTAGTGCAGATCCCATCAAAAAGGGCCTAAGAAACCATTAGAGCATTTAACCCTCCATCATCTACCGATTTAAATAGTACTTTCAGGTGGACCGGACCTTTAATTCTTTGTTATCTCTCACATGCAAACAGCTGCTCTTTTTTTTTATGTTGTCCGTTGTCAGGTGCTGCCACCGGCTTCATGATTTCTGCGGCTCAGACCGATGTGACGGGGTACGAGAATGACTTCCTCCTGCTCTCTGTGTCCTACCACACCGGCAAACCGTTGACCTGGCTTCAAATACGATGGAATCACGTCAAGGAGGCAAAGGAGGAGCAGCTGGTAGTTTGTACCATTTCCGATGATGGCACCCATAAACAATTCCCACCTGATGGCTATGAGAAAAGGATGACGGTGATTCCACAGAATGGATCCCTGCTTATCCAACGCTTGAAGAAAGAGGACGGCGGGCTGTACAGAGTCTATTTGTACCACACTAACCAGACAAAATCTGTTGATATCAGTGTTATCGTCAGCAACAGCCAGACTCACGGTAAGAGTGTTACCGCCAACTATGACCGCCCTCATAGTGACAACTGTGTCTTAAGTCCAACCAGGCCCGGATTCCCCACAAGGCCACCGAGGCCAGGCCTCGGGGCGGCAGAGCGCAGAGGGGCGGCAGCGGTGTGGAAGCGCCGGCGGTAAGTTGCCTTCTACATTTAGTCCTTCTTTGTGAAGGCAGGACTAAATGTAGTGTGGGGAAGCCGCTAGTTCGTTCACAAGTGATTGCGCCCCCCCCCCACCTACCTCTCTCCTCTGGTTCCGTCCTCCGAGTCTCTCCTCACTGTCCGCCGATGTGTGGAGCAGAGCAAGCGGCAGGGTTAAAAGTAACCCAGTAGCTCCGTGTAGACAGTGAGAGGGGAGAGCTGTGCTGTGCTGCGCTAGAACTCCTGTATTGGAGGTGACAGGTTCAATAAAGAGAACCTGTCACCTCCAAAGGCTATCACACAGGGGATTGTTAGCAATAATAAGTAAAAGTAAAAAAATAAAAAAAATAAAAAAGTGATAAAAAAGTAAAAAAAAAATAAAGAAACGTGGGGGGCGCACTGCAGAACCTGGCCCTGGGGCAGCAGGGAGAGTAAATCCGGTCCTGAGTCCAACCTGAATTTACACTGATTTAGGTTGCTGAGCACTCCTTAGTAGGAGGGTAGCTGGCCTACGTTCGCTGCAACAGGGCATTATGGGAAAGAGGTAGAACCCATGATGACTGACCTTTCTGTCTTCCTGTTGCATACATACCAACACTTAAAAAAACTGAGAAAGTGGAAGAATATGGAATAGAAAAAACATGCAAAAGTGGGGATGACAACATCGTGCTCAATACTGGGCATGGCGGCCTCCAGGGCCATAAAAACATAAATATATTAGATTTTATACAGGTGGCCCCATTGCAAAGTCCACACACAATAGAAAAGACCAAATGCACACCTCATTATACAACGTGGCCAATAAAATCTGTATTGTTCCAGACAAGTAGGACATGAAGTCCTCTCTGGGGCCTCCTCCTGTGATGCATTTTACCCAAATATAGGTTAAATCGTACAATTAACCACTTGCTGTTAAACCCCCTTCCTGTCCCGGCCATTTTTCAGTTTTCAGCGCTGCGGTACTTTGACTGACATTTATTCCGTCATGCAACGCTGTACTGAAATGAATTTTATACCATTTTTTGTGGACAGATAGAGCTTTCTTTTGCTGGGATTTAATCACCACTGGGGGGGTTTTATTTTTTACTACAGTAAGGAAAAATTACTGAAAATTTTGAAAAAAAAAAGTTTTTCCTACATTAAATTATGAAACATTTATTATTACTTTATGTTTTGGTAAAATATAAAAGACAGTAAGGTAAATAGACACCAAACATGTCAAACCTGCTCGTGCCAGTGAAATTGCAAAAAACTACCATGCCTAAAATTGACCATAGGCGACACTTTAAAAGCTTTTACCGCTCATCAGTTTGCTGTTACCAGTGATTGATGACCCTACAATGATTGCTCACACTCCCATGTTTGCGGCGATATGTAACATGTGTGACGTAATGGTTGTTTTTGCAAGTAGGCACACCCAACGCGTATTTAAGTTTATATGTGCGTGCACGCAGGGGCGGGGGACTTACATTTTTTGGGGGGGTTTTTGTTTTTTTACTATAAGACTTAAATTTAGTTTTTACTTTTTTTTTACACTTAAAACAGGTCCTATTTATGCTATCCAATGGGAGCTAACAAGCCCCCTATGTGATAGCTATTACACAATGACAGGTCCTCTTTATGGAGACATCAGGGGTCTCTAAGACCCCTAATGTCACCTGGAGACCCCAAATAAGCTGATGCAGCACATATCTGCTTCACCAGCTTCTTCTCTGGCTATAGTAGCCAGAAAAATGACAGCTGAAGGCGGAAGTGATGTAATACACAACGTGTCCGCCTTTAGAGATCAGCGGTGGGGGAATGCTAATCTCTCCTCCTTTCTCTGTATAGGTAGCCTCTGTGCCGGTACCCGGGCTCTCAGGGGGGACAGCAGAGCCTGGGATAACCAGCGGAGTGGGGGGGGAGCGTGGCAATAGAGGGGGAGCGCGACAATGGATGGGGCGCACACTACTTGTAGTCATAAAAGCGACTGGCTGGCTGCAGAGCCGGCTGAACGCTTGTATGTAACAGCCTATAGCGGCTTTTTTAGATTCCCGTGAAAAAAAAGCAGAAGAGAAATCATGTACATGTACGTCCACCCGCTGGGAAGCATCCGCCGTCGGCCCGTGTTTTTATAATGGGCAGACGGCAACTGGTTAAGCTCATATTAGGTGAAATGTAGGAGATGACTCCTTCAGTGGACAGCCAATGGGAATTGTCCACTTCATGCAGTTAGTGAGGTGGGCACCCAGAAAGACCCCCAGCAAGAAGAAATCAGAGAGAAGAATGATGATCATGTGACCACTGATTACGGTGAGAGAAAAAGGGTTGCAAGGAGCGCAGGAGGACATTTTTTTTTCCATGCAGTTAGGCTTTAAAGGAAGTAGCTCGGGGTGTTTTTAACCCCATCATCTCATCAGGCTGCCAGGAACTTCCCAAACCATTCCGCACTCTTTTTTTAGAGCCTTGTCCGGATTCCCATTGACTTCAATGGGACATCTAGTTGGGAAATGTCGAATTTAGGATGTCCGGAACTTTTTTTAAAGTTCAGCTGAACCACAACAAGCTTTTATCAGAAGCTCCCTCCTCCCTACCGGAAGCTTCTCTAAGCAGTTCCCGGAAATATCTCCTTCTGTCAGGAACAGGTCGGGGAGACGCAAAGGAGCACAACCTGCAAACAAGGAAGGAGGTAGATGTACCGGGCAGAAGGACTACGGAGGTAGAGACCAATGTGTTTGCTACATCGTCACCTTCCACATTTCACACCTCCCGCACAGTTCCTCACCGACATGCAGAGTGTTAATGAGAGCTTTGAGGGTGTTGACTTTCTGCTCGCTTTACTGCCATCTGCATAGACTGAGATTACAAACTGTTACTACAGATTCACCAAAATCGCTACAAATGTGTATCCTGATTATTACAAATGTCTCTCTACGTACGGCTATTATTTTTCAACTTTTTGGGCCTTTTCCACACTTGTCGTGTTCTCAAGTCCATATTTATAATGCCAGTGTCTATGTGAGTACACACAAAGCCTTACAAGAGCCCCCACCTCCGCACAGCATCGGTGAAATCATCGTCCGCAATGGTTTTTGGCCTCCTGGTGCTGATCATGGAACTCAGCTAGAATGCTGAATAAACACTTAATTGAACTTTCAGTTTCCAGAAGCTTTATACATTCCAGGTTTACAGATTTACAGCCTGAGTAGAGAGGCCTGTCCCCTGGCAGAATGCTGCAGAGGAGGACCCTTGCTCTCTGTGTGGAACCAGTGGTCTCTCTGCAGAGGTCTGACATGCCTCCTGCTGATTTAGAGCCAGGGCTCTCCTATCAGCAGGGAGCATGACTTTGCTAACTGGAGAATTATAGCAGGGGGTGTGTGAGACCTCTGAGGACATACCACTGCTTCCACACCAAGAGCAAGGGTCATACTCTGCAGCATGCTGGCAGGGTACAGGCTTTTCTACCAGCCTGACACTGCTTTAGGAAGAAAACAAACTGTAAGACTGACGGCATTTTTTGATGCAACTGGAATGTATTTAGCTGATTTGTTGGCAGTTCATCTGGACCTTACCAGAGAAGAAAGAGAGCTTCCCTCACAACACCAACACAGGCACAATTATCAATGTTTTTCTTTACTAGAGTTGGGGAAGTGTAGAACCAATTGTCAGATTTCTATCTCTGTCTGTGACCCTGTTACAGATGTTTCCTCACTTCCTGTCTGGTGAAGCCGTTGTCACCAAGACAAGAAATAGGGGAAATGTTTGCTATGGGGCCCCCGTGACCTGAGTGTAACCAAACACACCTCATGGAATTGAGAATGGTGATCGTATAAGGTGGCGGTGAGATCCTCCATCCTACAAAGGAGTTTTGTAGGATGACTTCCGGTGCCTCGACATGACTGCCATGGCTGCCATATAAAAATCAAAGTAGTCCCTTTTCGGTAGGGATGCACCGATACCATTTCAGATACCAGTGCCGATACTTGGTATTTTCATGAGAACTACCAGGGTTGCAGCGGTTGCAGCTGGGACTGGGCTCTGGCGCTCCACCACTGTCCTGAAATCATTAGTCTGTATTGCTTTAGAAAAACTGTCACATGTCAATAAACAAAAATGTATCAGTACTCGTACTTGTAAGTACTCGGCAAGTACCAGTACTCGTACTCGCAAAACTGGTATCTGTGCATCCCTTTATTTATATTTATAAAAACAAAATCACACATTAAAACAGAGATGTACAAATCCCGGGAGCTCCGTGTGCTCCTTACACATGACAGCGGCCTCCTAATTTTTGTACCTTTCTCTAGTGTAGTCTTGGAGCTCAAAAAGTATCTTTACTTGTACTTGTACCGAGTACGGGACTTGGTATTAGTGCATCCCTACTTTTTGGAGGAGGTAATGGAACCCGGTATCTTAAAAAGGAGACACGATTGTGGGGTTCCCTGGACCTTAGAGGCAGTGAGGTAATCATAGTTTTTGAAAATATAGAAACAAAAGTCGGTCACTCCAGGGCAAGACCACCAAATAAGTATCATAGACCCCCCCAGGGTGTGATCTACAATGCCAACACAGGTCAGAAACCTGAGAGTAATGTGAAGGCAAGTAGGACAGCAGTACCATCTGGAGAGGATCTTGAAGTTGTGGTTCTGAGCCCTGCTGTTGATAGGGAGTTTATGTGTCAAAATAAAAGATTTAGTTACAGAAGGAGAAGGACAACTCCCTAGCTCAGTCCTCTATGTACGAGGGGAGGCCAATAAGTTCTTACCCTCACCAAGATCCAGATGTGCTAAGTCCGAAGGTGCCGGGTCAGGTGAGTACGGTGGATGGGGCAGAGATTCATAGCCACAATCGCGAACAAAAGTGACAGTTTCTGCAGCTCGATTATTTGGGCAGATTTCCCCTTGAAGATGGAGGAACCTAATCACGGCTCGGTATTCAACTTTGTCCGGCATGACACCTACTTAGTTTCTCTCGGCTCTAACTATAATTCACCACGGCCTACAACAAAATTGGCACGCATGTTACTATGATATCCACCTATAAACCTGCAAAATGTCAGATCCCTAGCACATCTAGATCATGGTGAGGGTAAGAATTCATTGGCCTCTCCTCGTATGTAGGTGGACGGGTGCTCTAATGCAACCAATTATACACTGAGTGGCCGGATTATTATATACACTGAGTGGCCAGATTATTATATACACAGAGTGGCCGGATTATTATATACACTGAGTGGCCAGATTATTATATACACCGAGTGGCCGGATTATTATATAAACTGAGTGGCCAGATTATTATATACACTGAGTGGCCGGATTATTATATACACCGAGTGGCCGGATTATTATATACACCGAGTGGCCGGATTATTATATACACCGAGTGGCCGGATTATTATATACACCGAGTGGCCAGATTATTATGACCACCTGACGTTTGTAGGCAAATTAGCTATAATTCATCATCTCGTGGAGTCATCTCCTGGCCCAACGAAGTACTGATGGGGCGGTCATAATAATCTGGCCACTCAGTGTATAAGGTTGGAATTGGGTAATGTGGAACTTCCGAACCCATACAGAGATGTTCAAAGGGGAAAAGATCCCTATGTAGGCTATATGTATATATACAGTACGGCCTTTTAACCCACCAGAGTGTTGTTGGCTGGTGCAGTGAGTGTCCCTAGTAATATGTGATGTCATGTCTGTATCTATAGTACTTTGTACATATATTTGCCTCCATGCTGGCTGTGTTTGCCTCCTGTAGAGCAGTATGGAGACTCTGCTTTCCTGCCTCAGCAGTCATTTAGCGGATTTCCTCGCTGCGCTGGCTGATATGCAGATGACCACTAGAGGGAGGATTCTACGGTTCTGCAAATAGGGAACAGCATCATGTACCATGTAAACACAAAAATGACTCGGTGACTGTACCAGATACGAAGCTGCCGACACTACACCGGAGTTTCAGAATTAAAATATATTTTCTGTCTATTTCGGACTACTTCAGGGATGAAACCACAGCTGTCACTATTCCCATTAGCAGATCTTTTACACAGTGCAGTGCGGGAGCTGACACGCAGAGAGAGCGGGGCCCCGGGGGGCCTCTAGGAGCTGTCAGAGATGGATAGTTATAGGTAGACAGCACAGGGCTCCTGCTGAGTATGGAGTCAGTTGAGCACAGCGGGGGGCGCGCACACACACACATGGGGGGTGGGGGGTGGGGGTCACGAGGGTCCGCACATCACTTCCAGGAGTCTCTGTACATCTGAGAGACGGATCAGTACTGTGTGCTCAGATTAACCCCTTGTATAATTTCACTGCCAGTGCAGCGCTCCATCACTAAGGGAAGAGACATGCGTGCCATCACACACCTACACTTCTTCTCTTCAGGGGCCTACAATGTCTCTGTCTGCAGATATTTATCATATGTTGCTTTTCAGCACCAGGAAATCCCAGCAGAAAGAGGGATAACCTACCCTAAGTACCCTTCCCACCCCACCATCTCACCCAGCCCCTGCAGTTCTCATACTTGCCCTCCTTATATACCTTATACGAACCCTCCCTATAACCCTAACACTATCCCTCCCTATATACCTAACACTAACCCTCCCTATATACCGAACACTATCCCTCCCTATATACCGAACACTATCCCTCCCTATATACCTAACACTATCTCTCTCTATATACCGAACACTATCCCTCCCTATATTCCTAACACTATCTCTCTCTATATACCGAACACTATGGGGGTGATTTACTAGCCTAAACACACGCACGCACTAGGTGTGTGTGATTTTTACACAGCAAAACGTATTTATCAACCAAAAAGTCTCTAAAAGCATATTTCCACTAATGCCATATATGGAAAAATCATGCACATGATGCATATATAATGCTGCTTCACAGTTTAGACAAAAATAGTTAGCTCATGCATTTACATTCCTGCATTCATCAACACAAGCAACACAACATAGAGCTAATTTACACAACATCACCTTGCAATTCATGCAGGACTTTGCACAACACACCTGCTGGGTGTGTACACACTACAAAGGTGTTTAGATTCCACCCATAGATCATGCTGGGAGGGAACACACTACAGAGGTGTATACATGTTCGTGGTGTGTTTATAAGGTTAGTAAATCAACCCTTATCTCTCTCTATATACCTAACACTATCTCTCTTTACATACCTAACATTAACCCTTCCTAAAACCGAAAAACACTAATCCTCCCTGTAACCCTAACACTAATCTTCCCTATATACCTAACACTATCCCTCCCTATATACCTAACACTATCCCTCCCTATATACCCAACACTAACCCTCCCTATATACCTAACACTAACCCTCCCTATATACCGAACACTAACCCTCCCTATATACCGAACACTATCCCTCCCTATATACCGAACACTATCCCTCCCTATATACCTAACACTAACCCTCCCTATATACCTAACACTATCCCTCCCTATATACCTAACACGCATTCTCCCTATAACACTAACAGTAATCCTCCCTGTAACCCTAACACTAACCTTCCCTATATAACTAACACTATCTCTCCTTTTATACCTAACAGTAACCCTCCCTGTAACCCTAACACTAACCCTCCCTATAACTCTTACACCTACCCTCCCTGTAGCCTTAGCACTAACCCTCTCTATATACCTAACACTGTCCCTCCCTATAACCCTGACAGTAACTCTCTCTACAACTGTAACAATAACCCTCCCAGCAACCTTAACACTAATCCTCCCTCTAACCCTAACAAAAACTTTCTCTGTAACCCTGATACCTACCATCCCTATAACGCTAACACCAACCCTTCCTATAACCTTAACAATAACCCTCCCTACAAGCCTAACCCCCCCCATAACCCTAAGACTGGGTTCACACCTGAGCGTATTTTTTCTGCTAGTTTTTTTGCGTTTTTTAGCGCGTTTTTCCGTTCAGTGAAACGCGTATTTCACTGGAGGTATGATTTTTTTTTGTCTTTATTTTCTCTATGTAAAAAAAAAAAATTGTTTCACTTTTAAACTTCCCGCCGGCTCCGCCCCCCTGCGACGTGGCCGCTCGCAAGGGACGGAACCCGGAAGTCGGCAGCCGCCGGAGGACACATCGGGGATCGCGGACAAAGTAAGACCTGTACGCTGTATTCCCGAGTGTGGCTCGGGGTCACCGCTTTGTTAACCCCGATCCACACTCGGGAATACCAATGTAAACGCACGGCAAAACGCCCCAAAGAAGCTCCTGTACTTCTTTGGGCGTAGGGCGTTTTGCAGCGCGTTCCTACGTGCTGTTAAACGCCCAGGTGTGAGCCCAGCCTAACTCTTACCCTTCCTTGAACCCTTACACTAACCCTTACTGCAATCTTAAAGCCATATCTCCTTGTAACCGATCACTAAACCTCCCAGTAACTTTAACACTAATCCTTCCTCAGGACAATGGCATTCTGGCCAGGCTCCTGCTATGGCTGTCTGGAGGTCTTTAGCAGCTGGACCCCTGCGGTGTCCTGCAGTCAGAACTTCTGGGGAGGGCAGGGTGTCGGGGGAGGGGAAGGTGGTTGTGATGGGAATATAATCTGATCTGATCACTTTGTGTATAAAAGGTTGTACAGTTGCTCAATAAATCAGAGTTTGTTGCACCCTACACTTGGTCCCGACTAGTGACTGGGGAAACTGGGAGCTAAAGATCAGCGGGTTGAAATAACTCCTGAGCAAGGAAGAATACAGCGGCGGACATACTCATCCTGAATACTGGGGTCCATCACAATCACTGGGTCAAGTATTAGGTATGTAAGGAACACTGAAAGGTTCTCTATTAGAAAGTTGATGGAGGTAGGAGGGAGGAGCCAAGGGGATGCAAAATATGAGATTACACTTCATCTTTAGGGCGGTGAGTTATTGTTGCATTCTATACACATTTATGCAGCATTGCAGCTGCATGTTCCCATCTTACTGACTCTTTCTGGCATTAGTATAAAGTCCGCTCTGACCTCTGACCTCTGGCCGGGTGGATGCAGCGGCTGTGGACTTCCATATTTCACAACAACTTTTCCCCTCTCATTTCAGGCTTGGAGAACGAGCTCGTCGTGGACAGCGATCCATTGACGGAACAGCGGTGTAATTGCACCTGCAGCAACAGTGGTGTAGCTGTCCCCACCTCGGCCTGGGTCATCTTCAGCAGCCGCCTGTCCTCCATCCTCATTGCTCTTCTAGTCTTCCTCATCCTCCACTTCAGGGGCCGGAGGAACCCGCCACATAGAATGTCCCGGCTCCATAAGTTCCATTAGTCGCCGTCTGATTATCTGCACTTTGTGACTATGAAGTGTATGTGTGGGAGGTCAGGTCCAGTTTTCCATATATGATGATTCCCCCTGACCTCCCACATCAGACCTACATCTACCACACCATCAGGATACCACGGCATTATATGAGTCAATGACTCCAAGTTCAGGAGCACAAGAAAACAACTAGACCCACATCTATCTATCTATCTATCTATCTATCTATCTATCTATATTTTATCCATCTATCTATTATCTATCTATCTATCTATCTATCTATCTATCTATCTATCTATATTTTATCTATCTATCTATCTATCTATCTATCTATCTAT
>NW_017308287.1:127383-131855 GCF_000935625.1 Nanorana parkeri | reverse complement strand
TCTCTCTCTCTCTCTCTCTTCCTTTCCTCTCTCTCTCTCTCTCTCTCTCTCTCTCTCTCTCTCTCTCTATCTATCTATCTATCTATCTCATTATCCATCTATACACAATTCCTTCTGGTATGACACAGCCCAAAGCAGAGACACAACTAGTTTCTACAGAATGTAAATGTATCCTGTGATCAGAAATGTAACCATATCGGGATCTGCTGTGTCTGTGTTGTACAGATGGGGGAATCTCTGTGAAAATCATTGCTATGTGATTGTAATAAAGATGTTTTTATGATACATTATTTCTATGGCTATAGTTTGATGCACCTTGTGCATGTCCTGTGGATGATACAACTCATAGGGGGTGATTTACTAACCTAAACACACACACACACCAGGTGCGTGTGATTTTCACACAGCAAAACGTATTTATCAACCAAAAAGTCTCTATAAGCATATTTCCACTAATGCCATATATGGAAAAATCATGCACATGATGCATATATAATGCTGCTTCCCAGTTTAGACAAAAATGGTTAGCTCATGCATTTACATTCCTGCATTCATCAACACAAGCAACACAACATAGAGCTAATTTACACAACATCACCTTGCAATTCATGCAGGGCTTTGCACAACACACCTGCTGGGTGTGTACACACTACAAAGGTGTCTAGATTCCACCCATAGATCATGCTGGGAGGGAACACACTACAGAGGTGTATACATGTTCATGGTGTGTTTATAAGGTTAGTAAATCAACCCCATTGAGTTGCCGAATGAATAACCGACCTGAAGTGAAGGGAGATAAATCCTCTTCGGCTATTCACAGCAACCCTGCGCAGCTATTTGTAACCATACATCGGCTGCATTCGGCTCACTTCACTTCGGTTTAGCTGAAGAGCCTCAACACGTTCAGCTTATTCGAAGGGCCTTCCCGTGTGCCCCCAGCCGATGCAACATCTGAATCTGCTGAGGCGAACGTTCAGCAGCGCGTTATCTGCTGTTCACCCCTATACTCAAAGCAGCCGATCAGCAGAGAGTGAATTGCCGACTGCTCAGATCGGCATTCGGCTCCGTCATTCAGTCGTTCTGTGAACAGAATAAAAAATGTAAAAAGCGTGGGGTTCTCCTCCCAAATCATACCAGACTCTTTAGGTCTGATAGGAATTTTAAGTGGGACCCCAACGCCAAAAAAAGAAAAAAAAAGAGGGGTCCCCCTTCAATATTCACATCAGACCCTTACTCCGAACATGCCTGGCAGGGCAGGAAAGGGGGGACGAGCCCCCCTTCCCTGCAAAATACCAGGCCACATGTCCTCTGCATTGGGAAGGTGCTTTTCCAAGGGTGACCCCGAAACCCGGAAAAGCACCTTGTCCCTATGCCGATGAGGACAAGGGCCTCTCCCCCACAACCCTGGCTTGGGGATTGTGGGGGTCTGCGGTCAGGGGGGCTCATCTGCAACTGGGTGCCCCCTTTCATAAAGGGTGCACTCAGATGCTGTTCCTCCCTTGTGAATGAGTAAAGGGTAGTTGTTACCCCTACTTATTAACCAGATAGGAAAGTAAATAGTAAATAGAAAGACAACACCTTGAAAAAGTCCTTTAATTGAACAAAAAACAAAAGACATTTATTGTTCAAAAAAAAAATGGTCCAAAGATGCAATCCATAGTCAATCAGGTTGAATGACGCCTGCCGAAATAAAAAATAAATGCCGCCGTCCTCCGACTGGACCCACCCGCCGCAAAATGACAGGCCCGGGCCAAATGCTAACAAATGGTCGGAGCGAGTTGTAATGTCACGGGACTCGCTCTGCCCATTTGGTTACATGCCATTTGAGGACACAGAGCAGAGGGGGCACCCAGATTCATATGAGCCCCCCTGCCCACAGACCCGCACACCCACTGGGCCATGGTTGTGGGGAAGAGACCCTTGTCCTCATTGGCATGGGGACAAGGTGCTTTCCCAGGGGGTTACCCCCTGGAAAGTCACCCTTGCAATGTCAAGGGCATGTGGCCTGGTATGGTGCAGGGAGGGGGGACCTCCCTTTCCCGCCCTGCTAGGCCACTGTTTAAGGGTCTGGTATGGGACTGGTATTAAGGGTCTGGTATGGGATTTTAGGGGAGAACCCAATTTTTTGGGGGTGTTGGGGTCCACCCTTAAAATTACTACCAGACCTAAAGGGTCTGGTATGACTTTGAGGGGAACCCCACGCTGTTTTTATATTCTATTTGTTAACAATTTTCAGGGATTCGGGCCTCTTTGGTGGACCAATCTCGCCACTCCGGCTGTATGTGTTCAGCATTGCCGAGCCGAGGAAAGTACGTTCAGCTTGGCTGAGCTCTTCAGCTGCCTTCAACTGTTGTACGCAGGGCAGCCATCAGGGGGGTACGGCCGATACTCATGTAATTGGCCCCGGCAGCCTGGGGGCCCACCCGGGTCCCTTACATGAGTATCGGCTGAGGGTAAAGAGCAAGGAGGCGGAGGCCTGGCCCTCACAGCGCAGGGCCCCAGCATTGCCGCTCCAGCGGCTTTGAGACAAGCTAGAGCCCCATCAGCTACACTGCTCGTCTGATGTCAGACTGGCCGGAAGTGATGTCACGTTAGTGACGTGACGTCACTTCTGGGCGGTCCGGCGGCAGACGAGGCCATGTGTGCAGGTATGAGGAGCTAGGAAGGAAGGAAGGAAAGGAGGGAGGGATGCAGCCCTGACCAGCCCACCTGAGACCCCTTCAGAGCCCACCATAGACAGTCTCAGATGGGCTGTGCATCATCTATGGTGGGCTCTGCAGGGTCACTCTCAGGTGGGTCCTGTGTCCAGCGCGTCACTAAACCCTTCGTCCAGCACGTCACTAAGCCCTGCGTCCAGCGGCGCGATGGAGGGGCCCGGCCTAAAGCCGTGTAAGGGGCCCCAAAATTTCTGATGGCTGCCCTGGTTGTACGTGCTATTGAGAATAGTGCATACAGCAGCCCTTTGGTTCACCTGAACCCAAGGGTTTCTACAGCCAAAGCGAGCCGAAGGATTAGCCAAATGTTTGGCTAAATGCTTCGGCTCGTTAGTAAATAACCCCCACAGTTTTCATAGTTTTGGGATGTGATGCTGCGATAATGCACCCGCCCAGCATGGTGAAAATGATACAAATCCTTTCCTCAATTTCTACTCCGCTACCAGTACAGGACCCAGTCTTAGCCCTTACTCCAGCATATGAGTGGTGGGAGGGGTTGGGTGGATGAGATTAAGAGTACCGGGGGGGGTCCTGAAGTCCTGGGCTATATGGGAGTAGCAAATGCAGAAAAAAAGTGAGCAGGAGGAAGAGGAAGATGGAATATTACCCTGCAGACTCTTTAAGACAATGAGTACCAATGGCCAGCAGGAATATTAAGTAGTCTGGGGAGCTATGTGGGCCAAGACACCCTAGTTCATGGCCTCTGTGGCCAAAAGAGAAATGTATCAATCTCCTTGTTTCATATTTATCTATCTATCTATCTATCTATCTATCTATCTATCTATCTATCCATCCATCCATCTATAATCTATCTATCTATCTATCTATCTATCTATCTATCTATCGTATTGAAAACAAAATGTTTTTCATTAGCATATTCAGGAGGGCAAAGAGGAACCAGAGAATGACAAATATAATGCAAAACAAGGAAGTTTCCCAGAACACTTACCAGCCAGCCTGCAACAAAACAAGTAACAATGTCTAACAGTATGCGTTAAAAATAGAGGTTTTAGTTACACATCTTGCTCAAACTATGTGGAAGCCACAATGGCTCGTCAAGGCTCCTCTGCGTAGTGTGGTCCTGACTCTAATCTATCCCATACTGTTATACTGTTAGACGGTGTCATTTGTTCTGTTGCAGGCTAGCTGGTAAGTGTGCTGGGAAATTTCCTTGTTTTGCACTGTTGTAAGCCCTTCCATGTGCACCTTGCCATTACGGCTAGTTATAAATTGTGCGGTTGCCATTTGTTTCTAACTTGGCTGTATTTGGTGTAGGGGACACACTGGGGGCACAGGTCCCTCTACCATTAAGGAGGAGTGGGCTCCCTCCAGGCAAACCCACATCCAATGTATCTGCTGCTGAAATATGCGCCAATAGAGAAGTTCTCATAGATTAGAGTTAGGACCGCAGAGGAGCCTGGACGAGGCAGTGTGGCTTCCACATACTGTATTTTGCGCAAGATGTGTAACTTAAACCTCTGTTTTGAATGCATACTGTTGGACTTTGTCATTTGTTTTGTTGCAGGCTAGCTGGTAAGTGTGCTGGGAAACTTCCTTGCTTTGCCATAACAAATATAAGATAAAACTTCAGCTGTAAATGAAGGCCCTAAAAAAATGTTCTTGCTCAGGGACCCTCTTGGAGACGTTGTCCCCTCAAAATCTTCATCTGCAGATTGCCCTCACAGATAGAAGTGTGTCAGTCTTCAAACCACCTCAGAGAGAAGATCAGGTGACTTCACTGAAGATTTTCTCCCCCCC
>NW_017308287.1:109855-127261 GCF_000935625.1 Nanorana parkeri | reverse complement strand
TTTCCTTGAAAGTTTTTCCCCCCCCCCCCCCCCCTTGTTTTGAGTCAGCCTTGTACTTTCCTATTAAAGTGATGCGGTGAAGGCGAGACGCCTTCAGACCGCCCTGCAAGGATGATCAAACAACCCGAGAGATGAAACGTCTGTTCTCTGTCATGAGATGAAGGTCCCTCAACGTGGGAAGCTTGGAGATGACTCTATACCTCCATGAATGAATGGAGAGGACCGTAGGTGTGCTGTGTCTGGGATCTGGACTTTCTAGAATAGACTGTACACCTTCATGAATGAATGGAGAGGACCATAGCTGTGCTGTGTCTGGGATCTGGACTTTCTAGAATAGACTCTACACCTTCATGAATGAATGGAGAGGACCATAGCTGTGCCATGTCTGGGATCTGGACTTTCTAGAATAGACTGTACACCTTCATGAATGAATGGAGAGGACCATAGCTGGGCCGTGTCTGGGATCTGGACTTTCTAGAATAGACTGTACACCTTCATGAATGAATGGAGAGGACCCTGGCTGTGCTGTGCTGTGTCTGGGATCTGGACTTTCTAGAACAGATTGTACACCTTCATGAATACATAGAGAGGACCATAGCTGTGCCGTGTCCGGAATATGGACATTTGAGGATAGACTCTACACCTCCTTTAATGAATGGAGAGGACCATAGCTGTGCTGTGTCTGGGATCTGGACTTTCTAGAATAGACTCTACACCTCCAAGAATGAATGGAGAGGACCATAGCTGTGCCGTGTCTGGGATCTGGACTTTCTAGAATAGACTGTACACCTTCATGAATGAATGGAGAGGACCATAGCTGGGCCGTGTCTGGGATCTGGACTTTCTAGAATAGACTGTACACCTTCATGAATGAATGGAGAGGACCCTGGCTGTGCTGTGCTGTGTCTGGGATCTGGACTTTCTAGAACAGATTGTACACCTTCATGAATACATAGAGAGGACCATAGCTGTGCCGTGTCCGGAATATGGACATTTGAGGATAGACTCTACACCTCCTTTCATGAATGGAGAGGACCATAGCTGTGCTGTGTCTGGGATCTGGACTTTCTAGAATAGACTCTACACCTCCAAGAATGAATGGAGTGGACCCTAGCTGTGCTGTTTCTGGGGATCTGGACTTTCTAGAACAGATTGTACACCTTCATGAATACATAGAGAGGACCATAGCTGTGCCGTGTCCGGAATATGGACATTTGAGGATAAGATTTTCTCTTTTTCTATTTTTTTGGACCTAATAGAAATAATTTCTCTGCTTTTGTTCTTCTCCATCTCTGTGCAAAGTGAGATTCCTTTGAGTGACATTGCACCAACTATGCAGCTAGTAAGGATGAGCATCGATTCTGTTATAGTGCATTTGTCTGCACCCCAGTTGATTGCTAGGACACGATTAACCCTGAGTTTGGTTTGCTTGGACAGATGGCTAACGGCAAATCGGCCAACAAGGAGGGTGACAATACGGTGGTGTGCACAAGGTACCCACCCACAGACATAAAAGTGACATAAGCGTGTGGGAAGGAGTCCACTGCCATGGTGGAGATGTCCCCAGATCAGAACCCCCCCATAGATACAATTATTACACATCACTGCAATATAAGCTGGAACATCCCGGACATTATCAATTCTCATTTCTCTGTAAGAATATGTCAGAGCTAAAGTGTGTGACTGGGGGGGGGGACATTAGAGGGTAAGCTCCTCTGTACAGAGACTGATGTGACTGGGGGGGGGGACATTAGAGGGTAAGCTCCTCTGTACAGAGACTGATGTGACTGGGGGGGGGGACATTAGAGGGTAAGCTCCTCTGTACAGAGACTGATGTGACTGGGGGGGGGGACATTAGAGGGTAAGCTCCTCTGTACAGAGACTGATGTGACTGGGGGGGGGGACATTAGAGGGTAAGCTCCTCTGTACAGAGACTGATGTGACTGGCTCAGTGATCTCTGTACAGCGCCGTGGTATAGGTCAGAGCTATATACATGTATAATAATAAAGTCAGTTCGGCAGATAAAGAAAAAGATTGTATTTTTTCGCTCAGTTCTATCCACGAGTAGAAGCTCCGCCCTGATCCGGTTTTCATCACGCAGGTACACTCTGGCACTCGAGTCTTCGAGACTCTTGTGGTTTGTGTTGCTTCCTTCCTTCGGAGGGTCGTCGCTTCATTTCTTGTAAATGGTTTGTGGTCAGCTTGTTTCCATGTTATGTAACTATGGAGGCGGAGCCTCTCCGAGTCTCTCCAAATCTCTATCATTATCTATATCACACCATTTCCAGGGCCTCTGCCGCCGTGCAGACACATCGAATCAGATCACTTCCTCGGGGTAGATGTGCCTTTAATTTCTGTGTCGTGTCTCACCCAATCACAACCCTCACAGAGACAACCCTGGAGATCAGGAACGAGTTTCTCTAAGTTGCTATTTTTCATTTTTTTTCTCAGCCAATCGCTACTCAGGAATAATGCGGCTACAGAGATTGTAAACATCACTGGACGTTATAGGGCAGTGAGAGCGACCTCCAGCATCTTTCAGAGTAAAGTGGAAAGGAAAGGAAAGGAAAGAGAAGGTAAGGGAGGGATAGGAAGGGGAGGGAAGGAAAGGAAAGGAAAGGAAAGAGAAGGTAAGGGAGGGATAGGAAGGGGAGGGAAGGAAAGGGAAAAAAAAGCATAGAAAAAAAAGAGAAAGGCAAGATAAGGAAAAGAGAAGAATGAGAAGGGAAAGAAAAGAAAAGGAAAAGAAAGGATGGGAAAGGAAAGGGAAATGAAAAGAAAGGAAATTAAAAGGAAAGGAAGAGATAGGAGAAGGAAATGAAAAGGAAAAAGAAAAGGAAGGGAAAGGAAAAAAAAGTAAAAGGAAAGGAAATGAAAAGAGCAGAAAGGGAAAAGTAAAGAAAAGGGAAAAGGAAAATAAAGAGAAGGGAATGAAAAGGAAGTAAAAGAAAAGAAGAGAAAGGCAAGATAAGGAAAAGAGAAGAAAGGGAAGGAACATAAAATAAAAGACTGTGCAAAAGAAGGGAATCAAAAAGGAAAAGAAAGGGAAAGAAAGGAAAGTAAAAGGAAGGGAAAGGAAATGAAGGGAAAGGAGAAGGAAAGGTAAAGAAAGGAAAAGGAGAGGAAGATGAAAAGGTATTGAAAGGGAAGGAAAAGAAAAAGTAAAGGGAAAGGAAATAAAAAAGAAAGGAAAAGGAAAGGAAAGGGAAGGAAAAGAAAAAGTAAAGGGAAGGAAATGTATTTCTCATAGATGAATAGTAATAACAGCAGGCATAGGATAAGTCTGAAGACTGAACTGCAGCTACAGAAGACGACGAGGTTGCTACGCAGTCTAGAATGTTCGGAAGGCTCGGAAACTCCATCAGGTAGTTGATGCTAAACACTGAAAGTCAGGGCACTCCCGGGACATGTCTCTACCACAAACACATGGAGAGTACAATAATATTTTATTATAAACACAGAACAGATGAAATCATCCCACAAATGTAACCACAATGTTACAAACATTTCAAAAAGACCCGACACAGGATCTAACCCTTTCTATCTACAATAAACAAGGCAGCTTTGTCTGGAGTTCACATGTAACGTTTCCAGACATGTGACATGTTTCAGTTTTCCACGGACACATATGCAGATTTGTATAATTAGCGATGTGACTTCCAGTACCATAGACGTCATCACAGCAGCAAGTGTTTATCCCCCCCCCCCCCCCACCCCAGGAGGAGGGGGGGGAAGAGGAGAGGGAGGAATGGAGGGAAGAAGGAGGAATGGAGGGAAGAAGGAGTGGGGAGAGGAAGGAGAGGGGAGGAGAGGAAGGAGAGAGAGGGATTCATTCATACACAATGATGTCTGATATCATAATGGGAACCAACACTCACAGCCCAGGCAATGCAGCATTGAAATGTCAGCCAATGGCGCCATCCAGTGGCCAATATGTAGAATACTCTTGCTGTGTTCCACTTATTCAATCACCGAATGATGGGCAACCTGGTCACCCCGTCCTAAAATCACAGGACCTTCTTGATTCCTACTACTCCCCCCATCCTCCCTCTGTGATATACAAATCTCCCACAATTCCTTTCATTTAGCAAAGATCTCACATAAAACTGTTTTTTTTACATGTAATCATAAAAAAAGTGATTACAGAAAGAGCACAGTACCACTTCTCTTGCCCTGTATGCCGGGTGTCATTCTCAGTATCTGTTCTTATTCTGTATGTATGGACTCTGCACAGTACCACTTCTCTTGCCCTGTATGCCGGGTGTCATTCTCAGTATCTCTCTGTATTCTGTATGTATGGACTCTGCACAGTACCACTTCTCTTGTCCTGTATGCCAGGTGTCATTCTCAGTATCTCTCTGTATTCTGTAAGTATGGACTGTGCACAGTACCACTTCCCTCGCACAGACTGTCACAGGGTAGAATGATATTACAGTTGCGGTTGAGGTTGCTCAGCGGTGAAATGTGATGTGATGTCGCCATCTGGTGGCCATAATATACAATTACAATGCATTGCTCTGAGCCTGGAGACGCTGATGTGCAGAATATAACGAGCGACCTCCACCATGTACCACAAACCTTCCAATCATCCAGATTCCGCATGACGTACAAATCTCCCATGATCCATCTCTCTATAACCAGAGACTGGCGGCCCTAGATGCTACCCCTAACAGGCGGGAGGGCAGCCATCTAGTCCGGGTGGTGAGGGTAATGCAGGAAGGCCTGGACAGGTTGTGGTGACAGGGGACTCTATCTTTCGGGGGACTGAGTTTGTCAACGAAGGATATTGCAAAATATAGAGACGGACAAAATCCCTTTTATACATTTTTGCTCGGTGTCATATTTTTTCGCAGGATATATTTATACATGGAAATAGCAATATATATATATATTAGACCATGCGTGTGGCCACCTGACCATTGCTATGTCTGAGGGCAGCCCTCCAAATTACTTCAGTTCAGGTGTTTCCAGTGCAGGGTACAGGTAATACTTCAGCATACAAAGCCGTTATGGACAATTGTGGTCACAGTTTGGTGAAGACCCTTTTCTGTTCCGCCATGACTGTCCCCTGTGTACAGAGCCAGCTCCATACAGACATGGTGTGATGAGTTTGGTGTGGAGGACCCGGAGTGGCCAACATAAGGCCCTTTTCTGTTCCGCCATGACTGTCCCCTGTGTACAGAGCCAGCTCCATACAGACATGGTGTGATGAGTTTGGTGTGGAGGACCCGGAGTGGCCAACATAAGGCCCTTTTCTGTCCCGCCATGACTGTCCCCTGTGTACAGAGCCAGCTCCATACAGACATGGTGTGATGAGTTTGGTGTGGAGGACCCGGAGTGGCCAACATAAGGCCCTTTTCTGTCCCGCCATGACTGTCCCCTGTGTACAGAGCCAGCTCCATACAGACATGGTGTGATGAGTTTGGTGTGGAGGAACTCCAGTGGTCAACATAGAGTCCCAACCTAAACCCTACTGAGCGCCTTTGGGATCAACTGCAAAGCCAAATGCCAGCCAGGTCTCCTCATCCAACATCGGTACCTGACAAGTGTTCTTTTGGCTGATTGGCCTTTGCTGAAGGACAGGCAGCCTGATTTGCAACTCTTTATATATATATTCCGTGTTTCCCAGAAAATAAGACACTGTCTTATATTTTTTTTGGCTGAATAAAACACACTAGGTCTTATTTTCGGCGTGGGTCTTTTTTTTTTTAATGTATAACAATCCAAAGTTAATGCAAATCCAAATTAAATAATCCAAAATGGCAAAGTTAAGAATCGGTGATCAGGGCAATACAGGTTGCCATACCTTTCCAAGAGCAATTTGGTAACCAGAATGAGCGAAGCGCACTTTCACTATGGATTCCTCACAGGCGGAGTGCATTTGGTATCACTCCGCCTGTGACAGGAGCCGGCGCTATAGAGGAAACATCGGCTCATGCGGCTCTGCTACCTCCGCTGCCGCCTCGCTTCCTCTAGCGCTGGCTTCGTTGGCACTGCTGATTCTCTCCCGCGCCTCTTCAAGTTCCCCCTTATGCCACCACCGGCCCTGGGAAAGGTCACAACTGGGTCTTATTTTCGGGGTAGGTCTTATAGTTTAGCAATTCCTAAAAATGTACTAGGTCTTCATTTCGGGGTAGGTCTTATTTTTGGGGAAACAGGGAAATTTGCTTGATACATGTTCCCAATGTGATTTTCATATTGTACATGATAGCATGCAATCTTTTGTACTTTGAAACTTTATTACTGTATGTGCATTTCATATGAGATCTACCGCTCCCCCTGATGGCTGTACTATTTCTAATGTTTGTCTCCGCATGGTTTTTACTGTTTGAAAACTGTAAAAGCCTATCAAAAACATCTGATTAAAATTATGAATATCTGAAGATGAATCCGAAAGATACATAGAGCACTGAATCATTTTCTGAGAGTTTCTCTGATGTTCAATTCAGGTTTCAAAATTATAATGTAACATTTAGGGAAGAATATACAGCCCAATTAGTCCAGCACTGGAGGCCAATATGGCGAAAATCTCCACAGCCACCATGTATTTCCCTCTGGTGCTCAGATAGGCCGTGATCATGGCAATCCAGACACTGCAGAACACCAGCATGCTGAAGAAGATGTACTTAGCCTCATTAAAACTGTCCGGTAATGTCCTCACCATGAAAGCCAGAACAAAGCTCACTGCTGCCAGAAGCCCCAAATAACCCAACACAGAGTAGAACCCAATAACTGACCCTTCATTACACTGAATGATGATCTTCCTGGGAGAAGAGTGCATGTCATACTCTTGATAAGGAGGAGACACTGACAGCCAAATAACACAGATCAGAACTTGAACAGAAGAACAGATTACAACCAAAGAATTCGATACTTTGACTGTGACCAGTTTTTTCCAGTAGCTGCCGGGTTTGGTGGCTTTAAATGCAATACAAACAATAGTGGTCTTGGCCAAAACAGAAGAGACGGCGACGGAGAAGAAAATTCCAAATGAGGTTTGTCTCAGCATGCAGGTTATATCCACAGGACGTCCGAGGAACAAGAAGACGCAGAGGAAGCTTAGCAAGATGGAGGTCAGGAGGATGAAGCTCACAGTCCGGTTATTGGCTTTCACAATTGGAGTGTCCCAAAAATATATAAAGTTTCCTAATACAAATAAAGCCATGGATAAGAACGTTAGAGATTTGAGGGAAAAAACTAAAGCCATCACATCATGTTCATAGGACAGATAATCATATGTTTTGTAAACACATTTCACTTTCTTCTCATCGGGCCACTGGTCATCTGGGCATCTGAAACAACTTTCACTATCTGTAGAATAAGAAGGGAAATACAAATAAAGTGTTAATTATTCAAACACCACAAATTCAGCATGCTGCCATGTTTCAGAATAGGGAGGAGCTCAGGTGTGGAGAGGAACCTAGTGCAATCCTGAACATGGACGTTCTATGGACCACCCACTCATAAACAAAGGGGCAGGATGCTTGTAATTAAGTCATAGACCTTATATGGCCACTTGGCCTTTTTACGTTAATGCCATTGACCAAATATAGCCATGTGGCCATATAAGGTACATGAGATGACTGAATCCCACCCCACTGATTACATTCAGCTCTGAGTGGCAGGAGCTTCCTTCCTTTGTTTGGAAGAGCTCAGACTAAAATTGTGTTCCGTCCTAATCTGAGCTCATCCCTTATTATAGGATTCACTTGTTTTTACTGCGGTTGAAACATTATATTGAAAGGAAACACCAAAAGTGCAGATTTTACACATGATTGCAACATATTCTAAGAACCTTCATGCCTAGTTCCATATATTAAAAAGGGCTGGAAAGGGGGTGTGTGTATCAGACAATGATGTCATAGGCGGACTTTGGGTCTGACTTTGGGGCACCCTGTATTCTCCAGAGAATAAGAAGTGATATAACCTGACCACACTATCACGGATCTCCTTTTGAGGTTAGCGTGGTTAGTAACATACAGGACGTCATTCAATCTGAGGGGGACTGGCAGGAACAACAGGTATTTACTGTAACTTGCACTTGTACAGATACAGATACAGTTTCAGGCTAGAGCTATGTTATGTTTTGCTGAGTTTAATAATTAAGGGAGCATGCTATTCACGTATTCATTTTGGGGAAGAGAAGAGCAGTGGAAAAGACATAACCAAGGATCTGGTGCCAGGTCGTGCCCCAAATATTCAATATCTAAGACAAAGCTGAGATCCAATATGACTGAAAAACTGGGCAGGACCAGCACATATGTGCAATGACCCCTCCATACCACACCCACTTCAACATTAAGGGGGACTATGGGGTTAAGGCTTTTCCCCATAGCTCTCCTTAGGGTAACGGGAGGACACAAACTAGTGTCCTGCCGTCACCCTAAGCTCAATATACCGCAAGCTACACTATGAGGTGAGTGAAAAGCACTCACCACATAGTTCTCCTTTAAGAGATATATTGCTATACGTGATGGTGACAAGTACCATCAAGTTGCTATTTTAAAATTCATCTCTTCAACAAACGTACTAATTGAGGGACTATGACCAAAGATTACCATTATCCTTTTGTCTTCATCTGTTAGAGTATATCCAAGATCTGCTTCCTATTTAGCCTGATAATCAAGGACGTCAGAGCAATCTAATTTGAGCAAAACCCTATAAATACGAGCGAGGGGGTGGTGAGGTAGGTCCCAAGCTGCTCAAAAGTGTTTCAATAGCGGTCAAATCAGTCAAGACTCTAATAGGTTGTGACAATGATGTTATTAATTGTATTACCTGGCAAAACGTAATGCATTTATTCTTTCCACCCAGGACAGTTGGGTTTTCGGCCACTTTGCCAATACTTGTTCTATTTCTTTCTGTAGTTGAACATGATTAAAACTAACTATATAGTTTTAATATTTAGTAATGAAGATACCCAGGTTGTCAATAAAAAGGTAGCCTGGTATCTAAGCGCAGTTCATACCCAAGGCAGTGTTGAGGGATAGGCATAGTACTCTATGCCATCGCCTCTCTCTTACTCTATTTTTTATTTATTTTTTGTTTTTTTATGTCACATTTCCTACTTATACAGAGGTTGAGGCCCGTTTCTTTCCGCTGACTAGCGTATTGAGATGACTGTTTGTACATGCAGTTATAAGTCCTCTGAAACTACCGATCTTACTGTTATGTTGACATATGTATTCAACCTACTGTTTTGTTAAAAAAAAAGGTAGCCTAGGTCTTAACATCTCCACCTCTTGTGTAGGAAGGTGAACATTCAACATTTCTGATTTAGTCACATTAACCAGTTGAAGTCCGCAGTGTTACACCCGATCCAGGCCATTTTTCAGTATTCAGCGCTGCGGTACTTTGGCTGATGTTTATTCCGTCATGCAACGCTGTACTGAAATGAATTTTATACCATTTTTTGGAGACAGATAGAGCTTTCTTTTGGTGGTATTTAATCACCACTGCAGTTTTTATTTTTAAACTTTATTAAAGAAAAATTACCGAAATTAAAAAAAAAAAACAGTTTCCCCAATATTAAATGATAAAACATTTATTATTACCCAATTTTTTGGGTAAAATATAAAAGACTGGGTCACGTCGGGTAGAAAGACATCAAACATGTCAAGCCTTAAAATTGCGTGCGCGCGCGCGAAACCTCAAAAAACTATAATACCCAAAATTGGCTATAGGCGACGCTTTAAAAGCTTTTACCGCTCATCAGTTTAGTGTTATCAGTGATTGATGGCCCTAAAATGATTGCTCTCACTGCGACGTTTATGGCGATATGTAACATGTGTAGCGCAGAGATCTGCTTCATCAGCTTCTTTTATCTGGCTATAGCAGCCAGATGACTGACAGGTGAATGCGGAAGTGATGTAATACACATCACTTCTGCATTCACAGCACAGAGGGAGATCAGCAAGGAGGAAGATGATGTTCTCCCTCCCATCTTACCACCTGACACCCTCCCGAGCTGGTCCCGGGCCGCAGATGGGACAGCTGATCCCGGGATTGAAGGTGAGGGGTCAAGAGGGGTGGGGGCGACGGCCGCGGCAGCACTCGAGGGGGGCATGCAGCCAGCACATATTCACGATCGGCAGGCTGTAGAGCCGCCAATCGGGTATATGTGAAACAGCCAGTAACGGCTCTTTACATTGGATGGGTCCCCCCCCCTCACCCCAGCGCGCGAGCAGAAAAAAAATGCCGCCAATGCGACTGTGCCGTCTGTCTGTTTTTTTTGCAACAGGCGGACGGCAAGTGGTTGATTTTAAATTTGGACGCATGACTAAATGCTTCAAATTCTTTTAGCAGGTTAGAGAAAAATATTACTATTGTAATTACTAAATAAGAGGATGTCATCTGCAGTTGTGGTCAATTTGTGCCCCCCAAGCCAAGACGTACCTCATGACCATTTGGATTTAGTTGAATCATATTTAAGAGGAGTTCCAGCAAGAGAGCAAACATCATTGAAGATAGTGGGCATCCCTGTCCAGGCCCGTTATTGGGGAAGAATTTAGTCCATTAAATCTGACCCTGGCTTTCGGGGAAAGTGTACAGTGCTCTAGTTCTGTTTAACATTTTAGTTCTGAATCTGTAATGTTCCAAAGTTGCCATAATGAATTTTCAGTTCACCCTTCGAATGCTTTTTCTGCATCGTAGATAATAACATGGTGGACTTGGAGCTCAGATCTACATATTGAATAATCAATATGGCTCTCAATATCTCTATTTTCTCTACCATGGGTGAACCCAGTTTGGTCCGTATTAATCAGCTGGGGAACCGGTATGGGAATCCTTCCAGCTAGAACCTTGGCATAAAGTTATATGTCCACATTTAATAAGGAAATTGGTCTGTAACTGGATGGTAGAGAGGGATCCTTACCTTGTTTAAGAATGACTGTTATATGAGCACTTAAAGTTTCAGATTTGGAAGGATTCCCTGCAGATAGGTTATTAGCATTGAACATAGGTACGGGAGAAGGATATCTTTAAACTCTCTAAAGTAAAACACTGTAAAGCCATCACAACCTGGACCTTTTTTTTTCGTAGCTGTGTTTAACAAAGCACAGGAAAGTTAATCTTCAAGGATACCCTGCTCTAACAGTAAATGCTTATGCTTTAGAAATATAGGGTAATTTTAAAATTATATTAGGGATGCACCAAAATTTCGGCCGCCAAAACATTTCGGCCAAAAATAGTGCTATAGCCAAAATGCCGATAGTACCAAAACAGCCGCAAATGCGACCAAAAATGCGGTCCCTAGCTTCTCTCTTCCTCTATGGACACAGGTCTGTGCCTCCTCTAATCCCTGCTGCTCTACCCTACCTGTGTCAGCAGAGGCAGCGAGGATCAGAGGGGACACAGAGCCGATCCAGCTGCCGGCGCTCCCAGCTCAGTACAGAGGCTTCCTGTCCATTAATGACTGGGTTGATAGTAAATATTTACAATCTCCAGATTGTGAATAAACAGGAAGCCTCAGTACTGAGAGCTTCCTGTTCATTGAGTGCTGGGGTTGCAGAAAAAGAGATTGAGGACTCTGTGTCTTCAATGACAACTTTTTAAATTTTAGTTTCGGTCATAAAATATAATTTCGGTGCATCCCTAAATTCTCTCTCTATATTCTCATTTTGAGATGTCCCTTTTGAATCAGTCTGAACACTATATAGCATTTGATATAAATCTTTAATACTTCACCTACATCTTTAGAGGTAAATGCAGATTTACCCAAACAATCCTAAATCCCAGGTTTTTGTTTTAATAAATGTGCTAAGACTTTTCCTGGTTTATTCCTCCATTTGTAGTTAAGGCGAGAGACCTTGGACAGGATGTGCTTCCTTTCCAAAGTTAAAATACTGAATACTGTAGTCTGATAATGGAGTCTACACAGTGATTCCTTATGTAGTCCCTCCAATAAGATGTATTTGCCATGAGGATTTTTGCTAAGTCTCTTTCTATTTAGTCTTGTGTGATTAATTTACCCCAATAAAGTCTTTATGTGCTTCCCAGATTGTACCAGCCATTATTTCTAGTCAGTATTTATCTTAACAGCAGTTGCTGTAAACTTCTGCTTTATTTCTGATTCTTTTCAGAAAGATAAATTCATTCTGTGTAAATGTCCTCAATACAGGAAACAATACTGTGAGTAGCTAGCCCCACTTATGGGGGTTTTAGAACATTAGACAGCCTTTGCAGAAACGTATCCAGTGGTGGAAACACCATGGACGTTTCTTCAGAACAGTACTACTACTAGAGTATGGAGACCTCAGGAAATACCTCCTAAAAATATAGATTTGTAAGTCACCATAAAAGGAGATTTTTCTAGGACAATTGCTCTTAGTCCTGTGGTTGAATGTCACACACAACGGGATGTTAAAGTATAAATGGCATTTTAAAGTAGCAATTTATTACTCAGAAAGAAGAACCATCAGGTTGATGGTTGCCTAGATGAAGCCTAGTTGGGAAGAATTACTGTCCACTGATAGGTGTTCTGTAATTGGTGTCAAGATGTCTGTCTTTTTTCTCCTTTTTGATTATTTTTGATTAGCAGATTCCTCGGGAGGAGTGAATGTGTCTGGTATCCGTTCACATGGGGATTCTTGTAAGCTGGTGCACAATTAAAACATTGCAAACCTAAAGCTTAACTCCATTGAAATCTATAGCGGCAAATCTTGATAATCAGTTCTGACCATTTTTAAGGCTAATAAGCAAGGGATTGTTAAAAAGGGCAGAGAGAGCTGGGCACTGCCATGGGGGACATATACCAATGCAAAAGAAAAATTAGGATACCATATGGTGGCAAGTGAATACTCCTTTTAATGCAACTTTGAAGGTGATGTGGAAAAACACCAATTTAAATTACATTTTTGGGAGATGACTTTAAGCTGTATGAGGTGTTATGGAACAGTATGATTTTTACAGACAGTGTGAGCAACACCGTATTCATGTATCACATATTTTGCATATTTTTTTCACTTCCAAAAAAAAGGCTTTTTTTAGGTAGTTTTGACTGTGACACGTGATTTATTTATTTAACAATAATAGGTCTGAATTGAGCAATGGCATTAGCAGCCACAACCAATCTTAAAGAAATAGGAAAGTGACCTAAAGTTAAAGCCTTCAAATTCATACAAATTGGCCAGTAGCAAAAGAGTTTCATAATGTAATTTTTGAGCTTTTTTTTCTACAGAATTTTGCTGGATTCACTATGACTGCTTGATAAATTAACTTTAAAAAAAAAATCTATTATTAGGCTGCTCCAAACTTAGGAACAGCTAATAATAACCTTAGAGACCTGTAACGGCTTAATTCTTTCATTAATGAAAGGAAGAAGCTTTTACAAAAAGCTTAACTATTGAAATGAAATGAGGCAGCGCTGGCGGATCGGAGCGGGGAGGGGGGAATGCAGCCCCTCCCCTGTCACGGCAGAGAGCCGTGACAGGATCGAGAAGTCAGCAAACACCGGTATGTGTTCGCTCACCTCCCGATCTACTGAGCCGACCTGTGACAGTCTCATTGTCACAGGTCGGCTAGAACTATGAGGTGAGTGAAAAGCACTCACCTCATAGTTCTCCTTTAAAAGCCCCCTCTCATCGTCATATCCTCAATTATTTCCACAGTATTCCAAAAATAGACTTCAGGTTTATGTTTACCAGCTTTTGTCCTACAAAAATTGGCCTGTATTATTTTAGAACAATAGCCACACATATTGTACAGTGATTGGATATTATCTAAGCAGCTTGGTTAAGCCTCAATGCAAAAGGTAGAGAGAAGGCACGTTATCCTTAAAGCTGAACTCCAGGTAAAATGAAAAAATACCTCCTTACTGTACAAGTGTTCTCTCTTTTGGGTCTTGTGTCAGCCCAGGCATGTGCTGGATGCCCAAGGACTTTAGTTGCCTTGCTGGGGGTACACTTGGAAGATGCTAGGCTTAAGGGTATCTGCCTGAAAGGAGCATATGTAAATAATCTTCTTGCTAGGAAGTATAGTGGAGAAGTTCAGTAGGAACTGCTTTTGGACCTTGTAAAAAGGTTTCATTGCCTATCAATCAATTAACCTTTTTCGGCTACTGAAAGTCAAGCGAGGGGTTTATTCATGAGAGATTTATGGCAACTTCAGAAGGGTCGTGACTCTCACAGGACCAGCAATTACAAAGGGCCTACTGCTACTTTCAGAATATCTGCCCTATTTTTCCCTATATATCTGCCCTTTCAGAATATTACTTCTACTGCTACTTTCAGAATATCTGCCCTATATATCTGCCCTTTTGGGTATCTTTGTTCTGTGACGAGTAAGTCTTAGTTATTTGTTTTTCCACGAGCCATGAGGCGGGAATGGTAATTTTGTTTCATAGACGCTTGGCCTATTCGGTTTTAGGTATAGAGAGGGACATTGAAGGGAGATTACTTACTGTTACTATAAAGTGTGAGACCTCCACTGTGGCCATCAGTAATGTCTATTTACAGAATTTGCTGTCCAAGTCTGACTTCTGTTCTTTGACACAATGGCTTTCGAAAACCGATTATCGACTCCATTTGATCAATGGAGACTTTAATTCTACAATGTCATTGGCTGAAGACAAAGGGTGGATCTTGGGGTCATTGCCTAAAAGCAAATGATCTGAAGAGAGATGCTAAAGAGAAGCCAGGGGGCATTCACACAGGTAACATAGGGGACTATTGTCCAGAACAGCAGCCTGGTGAGTAGAGTGTGCACCTAAATAAAGTAAGAAAAAGAAACAAAAGAAAGAGAGAAGAAAGAAGAAAAGAGAAAAGAAAGAAAAGAGGTTGTCCCAGGATACGACTGCCAGGAAAGTAGATCCAAGGGGAGGATGGGAAGGGCATATTGAAAGCAACCAGTGGTCAAAGCGGGGAGGTAAACAATGTTCTATCCAAGAGTCCCAGATTTGATCAAACTTAGACATGGTTTTTATATTATATTGTATATACAGAGCCGTCCCAGGCCGGGTGGAGCCTGGGGCGGCCATGCAGCACGCTGGGGGCTTGGAGGTGAGAGGAGCACGGATAACCCTCAGTCTACGACGGGGGAATCACCTGGTAAAGGTCTGCATTCATCTAATGGTTATTTTGCTACCACATACCTCTCACCCTCCGCTGCCTAAAGTGGGCCCCATGATGTCGACCTCTCTCCCCCTGTTTGCTCTGGTGGGTGTGGTTCAGGTGTTGCGCCTGGATGGGGCTGCATTGATGCACACACATCATCGACTTACTTCATTGATAACTTCCTCCTCCTGAAGAAGCGCCGTCAAGCGCGAAACGTCGAGACAAATTGCGCTCCTCCACTGTCAGCTATCCTCTATTGCCAAACCCTTGATCATGTGTAACAATCTTCTTAATCATGCTTTGAAATGCTATGTCACTCTATTATGTTATTCCTGGTAATCAATCATGGTCTTCTCATCATGTACTTTGATTCAATTTAATCATGTTACCTATGCATTTATAAGGGATAGAACAGTAATGGAGTGAGCGCTCAGGGAGTTATCCGATCAGACTGTTTTTATGAAATTACTCTACCTTTAATAACTTAATACAAATAAATATATTTTTTATGGTCTATTGTCTTGAAAGTTGTCAGTTGGTGCCTAAAAAAACCCCAGCTTTTCTTTATCTTTCAACCTTAGACATGGTGTTAGTAAGTTTGGCCGTCCTCTTCTCATTTTTCATAATCCATGTGATCTGGCCCTTCAAATTATGGATGCTGGGAGAAGGGGGTTTTTATGATCTAGCAATCTCATACTTCAAAGCTGTGTGCACATGAACAAACAACTTGAACAGCTTGATATGGGAGGACATCCGGTTGCAAATTGAGCAAGGCTAAAGTCGGGTCTTTAACAATGGGTCTATGAGCCAAAACTGAAAGAATGTGAAAGATACAGTCCCAAAACCTGGAGACGATGGTGCAGAGCCACCACATGTGTGCATGTGAGCCAGCTTCGCCACATTCCCTAAAGCAAAGTGGGGAATAACTGGGGGCATAGGAAGCTATTCTAGTGGGGACCATATACCAGCGGGTTAACACTTTATAATTGATCTCCAAAGCACTAGCAATCCTCGAGGAAGATTTAGTATCTGAGCCCATGCTTCATCATCCAGAGTAAGTCCCAACTCCTGTCCATCCACATACGAGGGACACGGTGCATGGGAGGGAGCCACAAAACTCAAATAAAGAAGAGAAATCAAACCGCAACTGTGAGGATTGTCTCTGCAGATACATTCAAAAGGGGTTATGGACTTATGAGAGATAAGAGGACCAAGTGTCTTAGATATAAATGCTGCAATTTGCAAATAGTGAAAGAGCTCCTTGTTGGGTAAGCGATATTGTTCTTTAAGATATGGAAATGATTTAAGACCCGTATCTGACGAAAGTTTACCAGTGTGAGTGAGGTCACATTTTAACCAGAAAGTGAAGGTGTGGGGGGATTCCATTGAGGGCAAGAAAGACAGGTTTTAAACAAAGGAGAGCATGGGTAGACTGGGAGAGATCAAACCGTCAGAATGTTTATGAGAGTTCCACAACTTGAGAGAATGAGCAATAACCAGGTCAAGGGAGGTAGTTCGGTTTTGAGAGCTAGCCAGAGAACATTGTCAGTGTGGGTTGGGTGAAAGAGCGCAGCCTCAAACTCAACCCAGAGGGGAGATTCAGAGGATGTGTGGTACTTAGCTAATTGGCTGATCTGGGCTGCATAATAGTATTTAGAAAAGTGTGGGACACCCAACCCGCCTGACAACCATAGCAGATACAGAGTATTTTGAGGGATCTGTGGCTTACGGTTAGACCATATGAACTTGTTAACCTGAGATTGTAGGTTTTTTAGAGTGAAAGGGGGAACCCTTACGGGAAGGGTATGTAAAAGATATAAGATTTTGGGAAAGAAGGTCATTTGGATGGCAGCCATACTACACAACCAGGATAGGTTGTAGCGGAACCAAGTCAATGACCTAAGTTTGTCAAATATAGGAGGTTAATTGGTGTCATAGAGGCTATGATAGGAAGCAGTCAAATGTATCCCCAGGTGGAAGAGGGATGAGGCTCACCACTGAAAATGGAATGTCTCTTGCAAAAGAGAAAGGGTTGCTGAGGGAAGAGAAATGTTAAGAGCTTGGGACTTTGAGTGATTGATGGAGAGGCCAGATAATGTTGAGAAGTCAGCCAGAATATTCATAAGGTTGGGGAAAAACACTAAGGGGTCTATTCACAAAGCTGCCGAAGGATCTGGCAGTAGCTTCGGCCGATCCTTCGGCTAGCTTCGGCTCCAGGACCCCTTCGGTTCAAGAGAACTGAGGGGGTGCTGTACAGGCTATTCACAATAGCCCGTACAGCTCCCGATCACGGCCGAGCGGCTCAGTCGAGCCGATAGAATATGCCTCGGCTCGGCTAGCACGTGCTGAAAG
>NW_017308287.1:72632-108998 GCF_000935625.1 Nanorana parkeri | reverse complement strand
GGCTATTCACAATAGCCCGTACAGCTCCCGATCACGGCCGAGCGGCTCAGTCGAGCCGATCGCATATGCCTCGGCTCGGCTGAGCCGTGCTGAAAGCCGAAAGCCGACAGCCTGCTTCTGACAGCTGGGCGGAGCCAGCTGTGATCTTATGGCTGGCTCCGGCCACTTTCAGAGAGATCAGCGTCCCTGGTTGCTAACCAGGGACACTGATCTCCAAATAGCTGACTCTCCCTGGCACCCCGGGAGTCTCCTGCTCCCGGCCGCCAAGGAGAAAAACCCCGCTGTGTCTTTTTTCTTTATTCTGACACGAGCGATGTCAGAATAGAGAGAAAAAAAAAAAAAGAAAAATTCCCATTCAAAAGCATTGGGACATTACTATTGGCTGTTTCAATTTCAATAGCCAATAGTAAACTAGCATTGTACCCGCCCTCTTTTGCAGTTCCCCATCAGGTCCATCAGCCCCCCCGAAACAGGGCTACATAGTCTTTGCATTCTATTGTTAATGGAGCTTTTATGTTTGGCTATACATATAACCTTCCAAGAGTCATCTAGGATGGTGATGTTTAGTGTATCTTCCCATTTATGGAGTAAGGGGGGTAGAAGAGCCCTGTTGCTCTCTCGCAGGAGAGAGTACACCTAAAAAATCAAATGTCTGAATGGACTGTCTCCCAGGCAAGTTTCTTTAAAAGGGGGGGTAATCTGGAGAAGCATGGCACTTTTTCGGGTCTAACAGCAAATGCCTAACTTAAATGTTGGTCCACCAGGGGATTACACCATGAATTGAATAAGACAAGATCTAGGTAAGAACCTCAGGTGCTAAAAAAATTTCATGAGTCAGTCAGGGTCCCAGTGTGTCAAAAATAAACTCGAGTTGCACAGGAGGAAGTCACTATTCCCCCCAGGGGCATCCGGTCTATTTGCGGTTTTGATCTTATTGTGGCAACATAGTCTTCAGAATAACCCCTAAAGTAGAACTGATCACAGAGTGGTGCCTGGCGAAGTCAGGTCAGGCTACATAACTACTTAATAATTGAACATGTCTGGAATCTCAAGGCCCCCACACATCTATAGAGATTTCAGGAAAACCCAGGATAAGCAAGGACATCTGCCACCCTATAGAAAACTGGAGAACACTGCCTAATGCTTCTTGAAGAAAAATGTCAGAATCCTCTAGGGAGAACATTTATCTTCAGTTGTGCCATCCTACCAAACCATGTAAAGGCCATAGACCTCCAGGTATTTAAATCGTAGCATATCTTGCAAGGGAGCGAAGGTCATGGAGGAAAGATTGGTATCACACTAGTCTGACTGCTACTGGGCAACAGGGACATGCGGTGGGGTCAGTGGCAGGTGAAGCACCACTCGGCCCGTCCCTACCCCCAGGCCTGTTCATCGAGCCTGTGAGGTAGAAGGGGAAACTGCTCAGCCTATGGGGTGTAGCAGGAGGGAGAGAAGAGACAGGGAGGAGGAGCCTCCCTGTCCCTCACTTGCTCGTCACTGATGACGCATCCTAATGGATGTTGTCAGTGTTTTAGTTTTGATTGGATGGCTTTGACGCTATGATGTATTAATGATTACACCATTAATGATTAAGCTTTTCAATTTGAAGCTAATTAAGAATCATCATTGTTCTCAATAAAACATGTTTCATGCATGTGTGATTAAACTGTGTAGACTTGTATAGATGTTGTATTCTTAGGAATTACCTTTCTGTGTAGATGTTGTATCCTTATGAATTAACATTCTGTGTAGATTGAATCATGTTTATATTTTACATACAGCCCACATACTGAGGGGTACAGAAGCATCTTGGCGATGATATTTGCAGTCAAAGAGATTAACGAGGACCTCAATCTTCTGCCCAATGTTACTCTGGGTTATCATATATTTGATACTTCTGAAGATCCAAAGAAAACCTTGGGATACACTGTGGAGATTTTATCTGGAAAAAAGATGGAGGCCCCAAACTATTCCTGTAGGGAACATGGGGAAGTGGCTGGTTTTATTGGTGACACCAGTTTCCATACAAGTCATGCGATGGCCCAGTTTCTCAGCTTGTATCGGTACAAGAATGCAGGTCTTGGGGAGTGAAGGGCACAAGTTGCTCTAAACACATGGGACTGGAAGCAGAGTGTCTGCACAGTGTCCCGGAGACACAGGATCTAAGGCAAGCCTGGTCTTCTTCAGAGCCTCTGATGGTGAGGATGTTTTGTGGCAGGAAGCTTCCAGTTTGCAGTCCTCCAACACACCCGTGCACACACAGCTGACAGAACAACGGGAAACGCAGGGATCCAAGACAGACACAGGACGTAGTGGTGAGTACACACAGGGAACACACAGGGAGTGTGCTTTGCAGGAGCTGCTGGATGCACAGGAGTATGCAGACAGGAGATGTGCAGTAGAAGGAACACACATGGAATACACAGGGAGTGTGCATTGTAGAAGGTGCAGGATGCACATAGGCAATGTGTGTACACAGGGGTACAGGATTAAGTGACCGAAATGAATATTTTGAATTAATATTTACTGTATATTATAATCTGAATATCAATGAATTTGAATAGCATTTGTCTCTACACAGTATGGCACATCGACTGCATATGAGACACAAGCATAACAGTAATGAACTATAAATGCAGCTGTTCTAACAGTAAGTTTACTGCATCATAATCAAACAATACATAAGCTTTAGTCCCAATGTACCCGAGTACCTAACTCACTGGCCAGCGGTTTCATCTTTGGCTAGCCAATGTTGGGGCCCAATGTAAATGATAACAGACTCAGTGTTAGATGTTATCAGTAAGCATAGGCCAGGGGCTTCTCACTGCTACAGGGGGAGACATCCATCTGAAACATGCAGCACTGTCAGAAGATAAGTTTAAGCAGTGGCATCACAAGTGGGGTGTGGGGGGTGCAGCCCACACCAGGGTGTCACCCCCTCTAAAAAAGTTGGGCACTTGGTCATGGACCATAGCCTGACAGTGTCAGGAGAGAGGAGGGGACCCGTCGACATACCTCATCCCGCCGGAAGAACGTCCCCTCCTCTCTGTGCCGGCGTCCACCACCAAGATGGCTGCCGTTAGGCATCAATTAGATAGCTGTGCATCTAATGGTGACATCACATGCATGCACGATGAAGTCATGGCTGGGTGTCACCCGGTCCCCGCTCCTGGGTGACACCAGGCCTCGGGATGCCCCTGAGTTTAAGATGTGTTTAAAATGTCTACCAGCACATTTCCTTATAAAGGAACTGAGGTCTGAACGCTGTGCCCAAAAAACGATAGGAAAAGGACAAAGGACTAGTCACCAGTATGTTGATTAGTCTCCCTGCAGCTTATCTTTCCCCATTACTGACTTAACATATCTTGTTCTGCACTGTGTCTCTGTGTGGAGGGGGCTATCTGGAATAGGCAGTGCTTAACTTCTTCATGTCAGAGCCTCCAGCAAGAAGAACAGTATACAAGTCAGGAGATACATCACCCAATCTCACTCCAAATCTCCAGGGACTAGTAGTCAAAGGCATCAGCGTCTTAGATTCACACTGCAGGTATACAGCTATGGGACTATAGACACCAGGACAAATAGAGAGGGTGAACCTCCCCAGTGTGGACATCAACAGAAACTAAAACCTGAAATGTATTTTTGTTTAACATTTGGGGATTATTTTTTTAATACCCTGTGTCTGAGTATAGACCTGTGTTTTCCCAAGCATGTTTAACTTCCCTTACTTTTAATTGTCTAATTGGCTGATTTACTAAAGGAATTGAGAATTTCCACTTTGCACAATGAATTTCCACTTTTGACTTTCAGTTATAAATGAGCCTTTGGCACTTGTACCATTTTTGTTTGTCCTTCTTTCATATCAATATCTTTTTGTATTGAGGTCTCCGGAGCTGGGCTCAGTATTTCAAATCAGCTCTAACTGAAGCTTTTGCAGACTCATACTCCCCTTCCTTCTGCCTGTAATTGCTATGTAGCCACCTTGCCCTAAATGGAGTGACTCCTTAAATTTAGTTCCTCTGGGCTGTAGCCAGTCTAAGCAGATTTAATATTTCTTAACTCATTTGGCTTCCCCTAAGCCCACTGTTATCATTTGTTTCTGTCTGCTGCTGGTTGTGACCTTGCAAAAGGGCAGAACATCTAACAATGCTGGATTATCAATATTTCTGTGCCCCAGGCAAATCATTAGGAGGTTCATTTCCAGTGGACATAAATATTCGGAGTTGACCTTGCGAGCGTCTCTTCCACCCAGGCTCCATTCTGGTGGAGGGTGCAAGTTGTTTTGTGCAATCAGATCAGGCCTGCAGCCCAGGGAAAGGCCTACAGGTGTTCGGGAATGGAGGCCCAGTGTCAGGGCCTACAGTTGTCCCTACAGTGAAAGGGGAAGCTGATGCTGAGTAGGTGCACTAGGCAGAAACGTTGGCTGCAGGAGGTGCCTGAGAAACAGAAATTTAGCTTGGAGCTCACTGAGAGTCTGGAGACTCGCCCAGAAAGTTTTTTGCTGTCTGCTAAGGAGCTAAAGTTCTGCCGTACACAGTGTCACTGTAATTGGAATAAAGGCTCTCTGCACTGTGAAGCTAGGAACTGGTCAGTGAGTCTGGAGTCTGTGCTGTAATAGGTGTCTGTAGCCCTTCACCCTCTCTCCCATGTGAGCTTCTGGAGGAATACAATCTTTGAAAACTCCCTAAAGCAGAACCTTTACCCATATCTTTAAATAACAACAAAGAAACCTTTAGAAATGTTTAATAATGACAATCTACAAACAGATACTTCTGGATAATTGCCAGCTTTCTATTCTTTGCATTCCTTATTTCTCTTTTCTTCCCCAGTCTTCTGACAGTGGCCATTTTGACAAAGGACAGGTTACTAGATCTCCCTTTACTTCCTGGAACTCTGGCACATGTGACTAGGACATGTGACCATCCACATCATCTCAGGGGAGGAAAATGCCTTTCGGTGAGATCTTGTGGGATTTCAGATGATATTTCCCATCAATGCTCTACTGATGTAACCTTCCCAGAGTGCAATGCTTGAGCACATGACATCATTTGTGCCAAAACTGGACCATGCAGAGCTGCATGCTGATGTGATTTTTAGTGGAAGGGGGTAAAGGTCCACTTTAAAGTAACTGGTGGTGAACTTGAAAGGCGCATCCCACCACTGGCTAAGGACTCTCTCTGAGATGAAATGTCAGCCCACCCTGCCTCTGGGGTCCCTCACGTGCTTCTGCGGTTCTTCTGTAGTTTTAAACATTTTCTTTTTTACAGATCAATTATCAAGTCACTGACCCCCTCCTGAGTTATAGAAATATGTTTCCAGCTTTATACCGGATGATTCCAGATGATCGGGTCCGCTATGCAGCTATCATCAAATGTTTGGTACATTTCGAATGGAACTGGATTGGGATTGTCATACCAAGTGATGGCAGTGCTGATATGGAGCTGCAAGAACTTAGTAAGATGATGAAACAGCACGAGATCTGCATTGAGTATGTCATCAAATTTAGTGATAACGAGCACACAAGTAGAAAGGAAATATCAATTATTGAGAAGTCATCAGCTCACGTTGTATTAATATGTGGCCAAGTGTCAGAATACTTTATTAATTTTTTCACTGAGCTGGCCAACTGGCAGAAGGAAAACCTGACCTTCATTCTCAATGAACCATGGAACTGGTTAAAGTATTTGGATCCCAATCACTGTAAAACAGTTAATGGCAGCTTAATATTCATGTGGCCAGTAAAAACGTTTAGCAAGATGGATGCTTTCATTAATGATTTAGTGTTGTCTACCCATTCAGATGACTCATTGCGGCAAGATCTCTGGATTTATGAGTTTAATTGTCTTTCCTCGAATCCGAACAAAAATTCATTTTTTCAAAAACAGTTTAACATTTCCCTAAGAAACTGCACGGAGGTACAACCTAGTATGTCCCGGAATACTGAATTAACTTTCCCAAAGCCATTTTATGCATTTTCATCAGTATATGTCCTGGCTCATGCCCTCCATAATATGTACTTGATGGAAACTGAGTCACGGAAATACGGGCTTAAGCACATAGTAAGTTGGATCAATAATATTACAACAACATATCATTTCCACAGCTATTTACTACAGCTTGTCTTTTAAGTTAAGCTAATGGGGGCTTGAAAAAGACCATGAGAAGACCTTGTATTCCTAAGTGTCCAGGCCATTATCAAAAATGTCTTGCACCCAAAATTCTTCAAGTTAAGTTAAGCACTTAAGGTCAGGACACTATCTGCAAGCAGTTTGCATGTACTCCCTGTGCTTGTGTGGGTTTCCTATGGGTACTCCAGTTTCCTTCCACACTCCAAGACATGCTGTAAGGTTAATGGGCTCCTGTCTAAATCAGCCCTGCATGCATGTGAGATAGGGTCCTTAGATTGCAATCTCCTGAAGAGATTGATATGAATGTGCAGCATGTAAAGTGCTTGGTTGGTGCTAAGTAGAATACCTGCAATAATACATAATAATGATGCTGCCATGATCAGGCTCTGTCTTACTTAAAGGAGAACTATGAGGTGGGTGCTTTTCACTCCCCTCATAGTTCCAGCCGAGACTGTTACAGGTCGGCTCAGTAGATCGGGAAGTGAGCGAACACATACCGTCGCTCGCTCACTTCTCGATCCGGTCACGGCACAGAGCCGTGACAGGGGAGGGACCGGATTCCCCCCTACCCTCTCCAATCCTCCAGCGCTGACTGGCAGAATGGATGGGGTAGGGGGCGGCTCTGCCTCTAGTGGGATGGGAGATTACACCATAGAGGTAGAATAACTCAGAAACAAGCCAGGGCTCTGACTGGAATAAATACCCAGGGAAACCTAGAACCACCCCCTGGTTGCTGAGGCGTCCAGGAGGCTTCCCCATGCAGGAGCCAATAGCAGGGCCGAAGGGGTGGATGATGTGTGCTGGGAACTTACCCCAGCCTGGCTAGCAACTGAAGGTGCTAAGTGGGCACACTACGCGCATGCGCGCCCATGAGCCCGGCACCAGGAGTCCTGCCAGGAGGAAGGAGAACTCGTGCCCTGCACTGCCACTGGCGACCCTGGTAAGAAGTGGCACCCCTGGTTCCCTGACAAGTATATACAAATAATACTAAAGCTGAGGCTCCTAGACATGAATGGCATTTGGGATCTGAATTTCCAAATTGCATTTGGGAGCTCCCAAATGCAATTCGACTCTGGGAGCCTCAACTTTAGTGATATATGTATATGGCTCCCAGACCCGATTGTCATTCAGCATCCGAATTTCCGAATTGCAATCGGGATCTCCCCAATGCCATTCGGGTCTAGGAGCCATATACATATAATACTAAAGTTGAGGCTCCCATTCGGGAGCTCCCCAATGCAATTCAGATCCATGTGGGTCTAGGAGATTCAGCTTTAGTATTAATATCTGTATATGGCTTTCTGTGGTATTTGCAATGAATATTCGTAAACTCATCCGAAACTAACGAAATTCGGATTTTGTCTGAATCCCAAACCCGAACCGAATTGAGTTTCGGATGCAAATCCTGAATTCCGAAATATCCAAACCGAACCACATTTTTCCGCAGCTTACATGTCTAATATATTTTGTTTTCTAGGGTGTATTTAAGAGGAAATAGTGAAAAAGAACATTTTCCCAATGCAACTTTTACTAAATTTGCCCACTCCTACATATTAACCCCAAAGCACTGCATCCCCCGGGAGCTATCTTATATTCTGAAATGTCTGCCTGTGACCACAATGAAAACAGATGGAGCTCTTTTTAGATACCGTTTGAAGAGGTATAGGAAAAACAATAAAAAAAACCTGAAAAATATAACTTTAAGCCTTCTGGTCAGGATCAGTTCAATCACAAAGTCAACAAATGGTCTTGATTATGTTAAGCTTAGTGAATGAATTATATGGCCAAGAGTTCGCTCTTTACATATTGAATTCAGTTGTTTCTGGTGAAGGTTTTGTAGTAGGGATGCACCGATACCACTTTTTTACGACCGAGTACGAGTATCGATACTTTTGATCAAGTACTCGCCGATGCCAATTACCGATACTTTTTCTTAAAGGGACATGTCACATTTTTTCTAAAGCAATACAAACTAACGATTTATGGTCAGTTTCTTATTATTATGATTCATGAGATGACGAGGGAGCATGACACCGCCTTTTCCGGCCAATCAGAATGTCGGCACTGCGTCATTACACGTTGCCCGGCTTCCGGATTTGCTTGCTTCCTGACCAATCGGGAAGCCAGGCAGAGCGTCATTACACGCTACCCGGCTTCCTGATTGGTCGGGGAATCAGCTCCATGCTCTCTCATCACAAGTGAAGAGAGAGCATGGAGCCATTTCCGGGCCAATCAGGAAACCGGGCAGCGTGTAATGATGCACAGCCTGGCTTCCTGATACAGGAAGTACTCGTGCTAGGTATCGGAGCATTTGGACGAGTACGAGTACTCACCCAAATACTCGGTATCGGCACCGAACCGATACTAGTATCGTATCGGTGCATCCCTATTTTGTAGTGTTATGTTATTAATGCAGATTGTTTTGGAATGGGATGTCTATCAATGAAAATTCACTAACTGTAATCAAATATACTTTTCTATCTTCTATGGAAAGCTTCACAGATATGTCAGGAATGTTCATTACACGAACCCAACTGGAGAAGAGCTCTTTATTAATAACAGAGGGGAAGTATCATTGAAGCTAATTTTAGGAATATGGATTACTGCCAAAGGTGATGATGACAAATCTATAAACACTAACATTATTAAAAAGCTGGCCTTCTTTACTGACAAGGATGGAATGTTGAAAATTAAACCAGAAGACGTCATCTGGAAAGAAGGCGGAGTAAGAAATGATTTTACTATGCTTCCAAATGATTTGTTGCCACTAATTACAGTTTGTTTTTAAAGGGGAACCTGCCTATTGTAAAGATCTGCATGCACACATGATCAGCTTAATGATTTCAGGACAGTGGTGGAGAGCCAGGTCGCAGTCGCAAGCAATGTGACCCTGGTAGTACTCGTGAACATGCTAAGTATCAGCACTGGTATCTGATCTGGTGTTTATGCATCCCTAGCTCATTCCAATCAATTCCTTAGCAAAAAACATATGGCCGCACAGGTGTTCAATATAGATTCTCTTTAAATGTCATTGTTTATTAATATGTAAACCCTAACAATGGACCTCTTGTATTTGCTACCTTTTAGTCTGCTAAATATATTGTTGAACATGTTTTCTTGCATCTGTTCAACAAATGCAAACTATAGCGGTTGATTTTGCCAGAAATCTTGTGAGCTGACAACTTCCTGTGCTCTCTGCTTGTGCACAAGAAGGGGTTTATGGAGATGAAAAGGGGAGACGATGATGGCCTTTGTTCTTTGAAATCTAACAGAAGTGAAGTAGGCAGGGCTTGCACCACATGCCAAGGAATTCAGAGCTGTGTTGGCATGTCAAAGGGGAAGGTAGGAGTGCACTATATTTCTGACAAATCAACAGTTATATTTTCTGTCCTCTCTGCCATTGAGTTTGTTTAAACATATAAAACATTTTAAATTCTGTTCTGACATACGCTTTAATTGCATGTTCAAGATGCCGACATCCCGATGCAATTACAGATGTCATCCCGGGTACAGAAAAGCTCCTAGCGGAAGTATCTATGCCTGCTGCTATGACTGTGTCCCGTGTTCCGAGGGGGCGGTGTCTAAAATAACAGGTAAGAAAGAACAGAGGAGAATAACAGGAAATATAGGTCTATATAGAGAATACAGCCATGTTTACTTAAAGTATCGCTAAAGCCTCAATAAATAAAAACTGAAGAATTGACAGCCTACATTGGACAATCAAGTCCCTCAACATAGAGAGTTAGCTGCCCCAAAAAGTCACAGGCAGAAACAAAACAACTTGATAGGAGCTTTTACTTTATTTTCTTTTTTGTTGGATGGCGTGGAGACAGGTTGGATCCTCTATCAAGTTTTAATTGTTGTCTGTGTCTATGTTGGAGAGATTCATCCTTCTTATTGTTCTGCTGACTAGAAACAAAGATTGTCTATAGATTGCTAGATTCAGATTGTCCATAGTGATTGTTTGTGCTCCATTCAGACTAGACATAGAGGTCAGAGGGATGGAGTAGTCACTATTACTGTAACTGGAGCCAGAACAGGGGCTAAGATTTCCCTTCACCCCTCATGGCCATCAGCATAATTAGAGCAATAAGTCTTCCAAGCAGAGACACAGACACCAAAAAACTTGACATAGGTTCTCACTCTTGCCCACTCAATCCAAAACTAAAACAAGATTTACTCTGACATACACTTTAAATATTAAAATCCAAAGAAAAACTTAGCCCCTTTTCTGGCTCTAGTTATTGTAATAGTGACCATTCCTTTCCTGGGACCTCTATGTTTGGCCTGAATGGAGCAGAGACAATCACTGTTGACAATCTTTGTCAGATGGATGAACTCACCAAAACCATTAATATCATTTACTGTGTGCCGGAGTTCAGGTTCTTCCAGATACGTCGATTATGTGTTTATGCATTTGAACATCCAGAAAAATCTTTCTCTCCTTACCTAGTAGAAATGTATCTTGGAGGATAGAAGACAGGAACTAATACTGATGAAGGAGGATATGACATCACACAAATGGGTATATACACAGGCTAGAAATTCAGGGCAATAAACACAGCCGTAACTATGTGGTAGCGTAACAATGAGCTTCATTAACATATATATATACAGTAAACACAAATGCAATCACATTGACTTAAATCCCAACTCCATACACATGTCCCCCATTCCCAGTTTGCCACCAGGCCCTGATGGATCCAGTATGAAGTGTAGTCACAGCGCTAAAGGTTTTGAGATGAATGTAAAAAAATGTATATAAATATATATGAAACAACCTTAATTAACAACCCTGTGAATAAGTCTTCAAAGAGACCTACCAATGTGGGTATGAAGTACCAAAAAACAGGTGCCCATTAAAGACTGAAAAATGTGAAAAAAAAATTGAAAAAAATGCTAATGTGCAAACATTCGAAATAAAAACTGCATACCCCAATAAAATAGGTGAATAAATAATGTAACAGAATATCACAATGTAAAAACCGTAAAATTTGGTATATAAAGGTGAACTAGAAAAATATTATTACATAACCATACAATAAATTCATAAATATGTGAAAAAGTGCAAAATAGCAGTGAGAACAGTGAAGCATATGCACCAATCAAGCATGTAATACAAATGAGAACATGAAAAACATAAGTCTTTCCAAAAAGTTCAATCCGTGATGTGAATTTACCCCAAAAATGCACCAAAAAAAATTTAACCCGATCTGGAGCCCCCCAAGCGATGGTTACTCACCAGATGGTGTATGGACAGCAAACCCCTCTCAATAGCTGTAATTCCGGTCCTTCAGCTCACCGATATGTGCAGGATTCCCCGGCACTATAGCGGATAGCCCCAGGTATCCTTACCCGTCGCGCTGCAGCGAGCCCGGTTAGATCCCGGCTCCTTCCACTCGCCAGTTGTAGATGGTATATGGACAGCAAGCTCCTTTCAATGCCTGTAATTACGGTCCCTCAGCTCACCGATACATGCAGGATTCCCCGGCGATATAGCGGATAACCCCAGGTATCCTCACCCGTCGCGCTGCAGCGAATCCAGTCAAATACCGGCTCCCTCCGCTCACCAGTTGCCGATGTATTTATCTCCCAGTCCCGGTGGTGGATCTCTTTCGGTGTCTCTTTGAAGACTTATTCACAGGTTTGTTAATTAAGGTTGTTTCATATATATTTATATAATCTTTTTTTACATTCATCTCAAAACCTTTAGCGCTGTGACTACACTTCATACTCTCACATTTAACACTTCTCATAGCAGCTTTAGGACCACCATTTGAATATTTTAGTTCACTTTCCAAGAGCGCAGATTTTTGTTGTAATTAATTTTTTTTTTTTTTATTCCTGATGGATCCAGACCTGGGAAATTATAAAAGAATACATTTTTTCAATGATGTTGCGTCAGGTAATTGTTAATGTCATCCTCGTCCAAATCTGGCTTTGCTGGTTAGTGGTGTAACGACTCCCGGCGGCTCAACCGTGTGACGTCACACACTCGCCGCGGGGCTCCGCCCCCGGACCGCTGACGTCACGCGGCTCCGCCCCCTCCTCCTCTTAAGCCGCAATAATTCACTAGTCTGGCGTTCCAGCAACCGATGCGGACGCCAGACCTTCACTGGCCTCTGAGCAGAGCTAACCTCTGTACTCTACCTCTCCTCTCAGGACCCTCGCTCCCCTCGCAACAAGGCAGATTGCACGGCGTTCACGGCAGCCTCTTCATCCACTCGAGGGCTCCCCGTTCCAAGGGGAGGATCGACTTATCTAGACAGCTAACTGCAAGTATAGGGTGTAACCCGCCACTGCCACCCAGTGGTTGAACAAAGGCAGTGCTCATTGTGTTTACATTGACTGAGAACTGAGACTGTATTGCTTTTTCACTGACTCTGATACTTATACCAGCAATACTGAATTGTGAAGGAACAGCTTGTGATTGTGGTTATCGTACCTATTGCTACTCTAACCAGTCTGCTCGCCAGGGGTAGTGAAGTGTACTCACCTGATCGATAACCTTCTATAGGAACTTACTTAACTGTTGATATCATTTCATAAAGTATACTACACCACCTAATTCTACCTGCTAGTAGTAACCAACTGCTAAAGAACACCATAAACTCAAGTAAGGCAGGCTAGTTACTAAGGGGCAGGCAGGTAACCCTCTTCTTGGGAGATTGGTGCAATGATGCTCAGAACTTAGTGGCGAGATTCATTGCTGCACAACACCCTTGGTCGTGGGTCTGTATCGCGGAACGGGGTTCCGCAGCTGAGCTCCATAGCCTCCCTTAGTTAAGGGTGTTATAAGTGGTTCCTAAATGCTATGACATGTAATGTAGGGGAATCACTCTCTGCAGAATTCTATTCTGAGTTAAGGGTTCTTGGGCTCACAGGAAGTGGGTGGAATGACACTGGGTCTCACCCGAACCAAGAGAGTAGCACCAGCCAGTAGCTGTACAAGCACCTGCGAGATTCAGCTTTTTCAGCTAAATCATCCAAACTGGAACTGGGATCAAGCTTTGAACTCCCCAGCCCCACCCCATTATCCTTGATCTTGCAGTGCCGATCCTCGGTAAATGACACCCTGTGCCATTAAACGCACTGTCTGTGAACCCAGACCATAAGAGAACATGCCTTCATTCTGCCCTGGACCCAAAGTAGAGTCATCCAAAGAGCATTTCTCACTTCACTACATAAGTGCAGCCTTAAAGATAGCCCCCAAAAAAAGAAAGAGCACATAGTATGTCACATGACCACAATGAAGACAATAAAGGTATGTATACTACAATTAAAAAAGTAATTTTGGGAGGAGGTTCTTTGGGTAGGTGGTACTATGATGGGTGTGACTAGGTACTTTTGAAATTGGAATTGGGAATTGGGAAACCTCTGCTGAAAGATACATGAAGGCTTTCATAGCTAATCTCCTTCAAGTTAGTTGCCTGATCAAGTTTGTAAGCTGTGCGTAATCATGGAGGCGCTAGAAAATCAACATTCTGAGGCAGAACTTATTTTACCACATTGTATGTCTTTTCATCAGCCCAGGGTTCAGAGTGGGCCTGGATAGATAAGGAATTTCCAAGTTACAGTAGCAGATAGCAGAATTGTCTCATGTTTCCCTTTATCCATGCAGATAGTGACAGCTGCTTCCAATGCCCCGATGAAGAATGGCCTGATGAGAAGAAAGTCAAATGTATTCCTAAAACATATGATTTTCTGTCCTATGAAAATGATGCAATGGCTATGTTTTTTTCATCAGCTTCAGCAATGTTTGTGGTGATCGCATTATTTGTATTAGGAAACTTTATTTATTACCGGAACTCTCCAATTGTGAAAGCCAATAACCGGACTTTGAGCTTCATCCTTCTGACCTCCATCTTCCTGAGTTTCCTCTGTGTCTTCTTGTTCCTCGGACGTCCTGTGGATATAACCTGCATGCTGAGGCAAATTTCATTTGGGATTTTCTTTTCTGTTGGGATCTCTTCCATTCTTGCCAAGACCATCACTGTCTGTATTGCCTTCAAAGCCACCAAACCCGGTAGTCCCTGGAAAAAATTGGTCACAGTCAAAGTGTCTAATTCTTTTGTTCCTGAGCTGTTCCTCGGTCCAAATTCTGATCTGTGTTATTTGGCTGTCATTGTCTCCTCCCTACCAAGAATATGACATGCACTCCTATCCTGGGAAGATCATCATTCAGTGTAATGAAGGGTCAGTTATCTGGTTCTACTCTGTGTTGGGTTATATGGGGCTTCTGGCAGCTGTGAGTTTTGTTCTGGCTTTCATGGTGAGGACATTACAGGACAGTTTTAATGAGGCCAAGTACATCACCTTCAGCATGCTGGTGTTCTGCAGCATCTGGATTGCCATGATCCCGGCCTATCTGAGCACCAGAGGGAAATACATGGTGGCCGTGGAGATATTCGCCATACTAACCTCCAGTGCTGGGATACTAGGTTGTATATTTTTCCCAAAATGTTATATTATCATTTTCAAACCTGAGCTGAACACTAGGAAACAAGTATGTTACATAAAATGATTCTGAGAAGTAATAACAGGGAATGTGAAGGTAGTTGGGGGTAAACATCATCTCATCACATAATAGAAAACCCCTTTAAGTAATGTACACCTTATCATTTCTTATAAGAGAATCTCTACCAGCAATGCTCCCTCTATCTCTTTCTCTCACTCTCACTCTCTCTCACTTTCTCTTTCCTGACATACAAACTAGACATGTGCGATTCGTTTCGTTACGAATCAAAATTCGTACGAATTTCCTGAAATAATATTACCCCTGTAAATGAGTTTGAACAACATGACAAGATTTTTTTTTATCCGAAATACGAAATTCGGATCTGCTGCTGCTGAGGGTTGCATTACAGGCAGGAAATATGAAATTCTGTTAACGGATTTTCGTTCCGTTACGAACATTCGTTATGATGAAGTTAAAAAGCAAAAATACATTTGTTAATATATTGGAGTTGATGGTAGTTTTTTTTTATCCGAAATCCGTTAACGGAATTTCGTATTTCGGATAAAAAAAACAACTACCATCGACTCCAATATTAACAAAGGTATTTTTGCTTTTTAACTTCATCATAACGAATGTTCGTAAAGTTACGAAAATGTGACGAAACTAACGAAATTCGTATTTCGTACGAATCCGAATTGAGTTACGGACATGAATTACGAAATAACAGATATTCCGAAACGAAACAAATTTTCTGACAGCGCACAAGTCTAATACAAACCACTAACACCGATGGGTTTCTTTGATGGCCGTTATTAGAGGTTTTATTACCATTACAATGATTGTGAAATAGAGCATTCCTGTATAGAATCTCTTATTATAGCAATAAAGGAATATCTGCATCAGTTTATCAATATTTGCCTCGTTAAATAATAATTCAACTTTAATGTGGTGGACAACGGTACTTATATTTATAAGAAGTAGCACGCAGCTCCCTCCTCATATATCACTCGTCCCTCCCTTTTAGATTGTAAGCCCTCAGGGGCAGGGCCCTCCTTACCATCTTGTCTTGAATTGTATTCTGATTGTAATGTCTTCCTTAAATTGCAAAGCACTGCGCAAACTGTTGGCGCTATATAAATACTATGTAAAAATCTTGGGGAATTCTATTTAAACATAATGGAGGAAATTTATCAAAGCAATTGCAACTGTTTTAGCCTCTTAGATAATTTTTTTATATGTGAAAATGGGTTTAGTCGCTCCTTTTAACATCTGCTCCCGTTTTGACCAGAGCTTGCACTATTCTCCCGATTGCACTTTTTTTGCAAAAGTCCGAAACTGTTTACATCTGCACTATCCAGAGAATTCCAATCCTTCAGACTTTATTGAAACTCACAGCAAATCCAGTATAACTGTGAATTAAAGTGTATAAAGCAGCACATACCAGCACCGCAAACCCCCAACCGGCTAAAACCTCTCACATGTTTCACCTGTAGGGTTATTCATACAGGTTGCTGCTTTATACAATTTAATTCACTCTTATACTGGATTTGCTGTGAATTTCTATAAAGTCTGAAGGATTGGAATTGTCTGGATAGTGCAATCTGTTTGTATACTACTACATTCCAAGGTGGAGACGCAACTATTAGAGCAGCACCTAGGGAGTGCTGATGGCGGGTAGGGAATTGGAGTGGTGAGATTTCCTTTGATTCTACAGTTGTTTACATCTGCACTTGTCCTGCGGCTGCCTGAAACTGGCGCATCACCTAACAAAACGATCGCTACTTAGGAAGTCCCCATGACCACTTCTTCAAGAAGCGACAGTTAAGCTTTTTGCCTGGAGTTGCAAATCTTCTTTCCTGGAGTCTATTTAATCTCATTTATGAACAACATTACACTGGCAACATACATCTGGTGCAAATATATCCCAGGCGACTATATGCGAGTTCAAACACTCGCAATTGCTATAATAAATTCCCCCCAATTAATTTATATCTCTATTGGAAGGGGGTTAAAGCCCAACTGAACTTTCAGTTTAAATCAGCTAATTATATTCCAACTACATCAAAACCAAAAAAATAAAATGCAATCTGAGAGCAGAGACGTTCTGTAGAGAAGGTGACTTCAGGATATCAAGGGCAGTGCTCAGTGGACCAGTGAATTTTGCAGGAAGTTAAAACTTTTTACCGTCAAGAAGCATCATCCATTGTAAGTGGTTTAATCGGCATGTTAAAAAACCTTCAAATAGTTTGCCATCCTACACCAAGTTAAACCTTCTATTCACTTTGTTTAAGAAAGCTGAAATAACCTTAATGAATCCATTAACATATAAGATATACATCATTTTAGAAAGCAATGCAATAGCAATGTTTGGGCTGTTTGACGTGATCCTGGGGTTGAAATAAGACTCTCGTCAATCGTGGTAATGCTATCAATTCCAATTGGGTCCCCCTCCCCATGTCAATATTTTTACCCCATTTGCATTGTTATCTCTGCCCATGTTTGCTTAACCAGAACTATAAAGGACGGCCTTATGGTGAAAATGAAAAGAAAGTACTAAAAATGGTATGAAAATTATTTTTTGTTTTTAACAAAATAATAAAATACATTAAACATGTGATTGCCAATAGAAATATGTGGCTACCCTTGCTTGTTCCCATGTGACATCATGGGATATGAATTTGGTTCTCTCTGTGCTTCAGAAATCACCTTTCCAACCCATTAGAGACATTCCTCTCTCTATTCTCACCTACAAGGTGTTATTCCTTGAAGCTATTAGCTCTGCAAGGTCAGTGTCTGAGTTGGCAGCTTTATCCTGCAAGAAATCATAGGTGATGTTGAGGCTTAGGACATCTTTCTTAACCAAGATGGTACTCAGCTTGCATTGCCATCCCTGTCTGTGTTTGCTTAAGCTTGGAAGGGAAAGCCTTACAAAGAATAATAGAAATATCTCTACTGCACTCTGTAGACATTCCTCTCCCTATTCTTACCTACAACGTTATATTCCTTGAAGCTCTGCGAGGTGAGTGTCTGAGTTGGAGGCCTTATCTGGCAAGAAATCATAGGCGTGTTAAGGCTTAGGACTTCTTTCTTGACCAAGATGGTACTCAGCTTGCATTGCCATCCCTGTCTATGTTTGCTTTGGCCGGGAAGGGAAAGCCTTACAAAGAATAATAGAAATATCTCCACTGCATTCCGTAGTGATAACTCCCTTCTGTTCAGTTCCTTGGATGCTGGAACAACCGATGGATGGCACAACATACACTAAAAGACACACAACAATCTGATTTTTCACTATTTGCCTGATGAAGAGAAATCATCAGGCATTGCCCGTGCGGTCTCAGAATGTTGCACTGACTTATATTATGCTGCAAGAACATTAATAAAGATGATATTCTGAAGCAGATTGATGTGCAGACAATGTATCTTTTACACGTTACAAAGAAATAATAACAAGTGAATACAAAGTATATGACATTCTGTATTTATGTTAATAATAAAATATGTAAAATATTGTATTGGTTATAGCGTCCAGGTTGCAACCTGGCGGCGATTCAAAGAAAAAGGCAATAATATAGAATCAAGATTCTCTCCCACATAGACTTTAATGGGGTTCACAGCTAAGTTAAAAGAGAACGATGGGGTAAGTGTTTTTCCTCAGAGTTCTCTTAAGGGTCATGGGAGGACATATTGTCCTCCCGTGACCCAAAGCTCAGTATATTGCGAGCTACAACTCACTATATATGCTGGGGCAGATGCTGACAATGCTGACGAGATCCACCCAGCTTCGTAATTGGCAACCGGCTCTGTCTATCTAGAGGCAGAGCCAGCTGTAACCACCCCTCCCCCATCTATTCCTCCACTCAGCACTGGAGGATCAGAGAGGGAGGGGGGGGGAATCCCTGTAGGGAGCGGTGATTGACAGTCACCACTCTGCAGGGAGATGACCGACAAGTGAGCAAGCGACCGCATGCGTCTGCTCACTTCCCGACCTATTGAGCCGACGTGTGGCAATTTCATTGTCACACATCGGGTCGAGCTATGAGGAGGACTGATTTTCACTCACCTCATAGTTCACCTTTAAGGTTTCATAGATTTCAAACAGCATTTGATGAACCTTCCCACAAAACAAAACTAGACAGAGTGTCCCTACTGCTTAATGTTTCCACATTCTCAATCTGATTGTGCAAAGCTTCCTCTACATGTACAGTATGTATTGGTAATGACAAGAAGACTTGGCACACACCTCTGCAGTTGTAACGACTCCCGGCGGCTCAACCGTGTGACGTCACACACTCGCCGCGGGGCTCCGCCCCCGGACCGCTGACGTCACGCGGCTCCGCCCCCTCCTCCTCTTAAGCCGCAATAATTCACTAGTCTGGCGTTCCAGCAACCGATGCGGACGCCAGACCTTCACTGGCCTCTGAGCAGAGCTAACCTCTGTACTCTACCTCTCCTCTCAGGACCCTCGCTCCCCTCGCAACAAGGCAGATTGCACGGCGTTCACGGCAGCCTCTTCATCCACTCGAGGGCTCCCCGTTCCAAGGGGAGGATCGACTTATCTAGACAGCTAACTGCAAGTATAGGGTGTAACCCGCCACTGCCACCCAGTGGTTGAACAAAGGCAGTGCTCATTGTGTTTACATTGACTGAGAACTGAGACTGTATTGCTTTTTCACTGACTCTGATACTTATACCAGCAATACTGAATTGTGAAGGAACAGCTTGTGATTGTGGTTATCGTACCTATTGCTACTCTAACCAGTCTGCTCGCCAGGGGTAGTGAAGTGTACTCACCTGATCGATAACCTTCTATAGGAACTTACTTAACTGTTGATATCATTTCATAAAGTATACTACACCACCTAATTCTACCTGCTAGTAGTAACCAACTGCTAAAGAACACCATAAACTCAAGTAAGGCAGGCTAGTTACTAAGGGGCAGGCAGGTAACCCTCTTCTTGGGAGATTGGTGCAATGATGCTCAGAACTTAGTGGCGAGATTCATTGCTGCACAACACCCTTGGTCGTGGGTCTGTATCGCGGAACGGGGTTCCGCAGCTGAGCTCCATAGCCTCCCTTAGTTAAGGGTGTTATAAGTGGTTCCTAAATGCTATGACATGTAATGTAGGGGAATCACTCTCTGCAGAATTCTATTCTGAGTTAAGGGTTCTTGGGCTCACAGGAAGTGGGTGGAATGACACTGGGTCTCACCCGAACCAAGAGAGTAGCACCAGCCAGTAGCTGTACAAGCACCTGCGAGATTCAGCTTTTTCAGCTAAATCATCCAAACTGGAACTGGGATCAAGCTTTGAACTCCCCAGCCCCACCCCATTATCCTTGATCTTGCAGTGCCGATCCTCGGTAAATGACACCCTGTGCCATTAAACGCACTGTCTGTGAACCCAGACCATAAGAGAACATGCCTTCATTCTGCCCTGGACCCAAAGTAGAGTCATCCAAAGAGCATTTCTCACTTCACTACATAAGTGCAGCCTTAAAGATAGCCCCCAAAAAAAGAAAGAGCACATAGTATGTCACATGACCACAATGAAGACAATAAAGGTATGTATACTACAATTAAAAAAGTAATTTTGGGAGGAGGTTCTTTGGGTAGGTGGTACTATGATGGGTGTGACTAGGTACTTTTGAAATTGGAATTGGGAATTGGGAAACCTCTGCTGAAAGATACATGAAGGCTTTCATAGCTAATCTCCTTCAAGTTAGTTGCCTGATCAAGTTTGTAAGCTGTGTGTAATCATGGAGGCGCTAGAAAATCAACATTCTGAGGCAGAACTTATTTTACCACATTGTATGTCTTTTCATCAGCCCAGGGTTCAGAGTGGGCCTGGATAGATAAGGAATTTCCAAGTTACAGTAGCAGATAGCAGAATTGTCTCATGTTTCCCTTTATCCATGCAGATAGTGACAGCTGCTTCCAATGCCCCGATGAAGAATGGCCTGATGAGAAGAAAGTCAAATGTATTCCTAAAACATATGATTTTCTGTCCTATGAAAATGATGCAATGGCTATGTTTTTTTCATCAGCTTCAGCAATGTTTGTGGTGATCGCATTATTTGTATTAGGAAACTTTATTTATTACCGGAACTCTCCAATTGTGAAAGCCAATAACCGGACTTTGAGCTTCATCCTTCTGACCTCCATCTTCCTGAGTTTCCTCTGTGTCTTCTTGTTCCTCGGACGTCCTGTGGATATAACCTGCATGCTGAGGCAAATTTCATTTGGGATTTTCTTTTCTGTTGGGATCTCTTCCATTCTTGCCAAGACCATCACTGTCTGTATTGCCTTCAAAGCCACCAAACCCGGTAGTCCCTGGAAAAAATTGGTCACAGTCAAAGTGTCTAATTCTTTTGTTCCTGAGCTGTTCCTCGGTCCAAATTCTGATCTGTGTTATTTGGCTGTCATTGTCTCCTCCCTACCAAGAATATGACATGCACTCCTATCCTGGGAAGATCATCATTCAGTGTAATGAAGGGTCAGTTATCTGGTTCTACTCTGTGTTGGGTTATATGGGGCTTCTGGCAGCTGTGAGTTTTGTTCTGGCTTTCATGGTGAGGACATTACAGGACAGTTTTAATGAGGCCAAGTACATCACCTTCAGCATGCTGGTGTTCTGCAGCATCTGGATTGCCATGATCCCGGCCTATCTGAGCACCAGAGGGAAATACATGGTGGCCGTGGAGATATTCGCCATACTAACCTCCAGTGCTGGGATACTAGGTTGTATATTTTTCCCAAAATGTTATATTATCATTTTCAAACCTGAGCTGAACACTAGGAAACAAGTATGTTACATAAAATGATTCTGAGAAGTAATAACAGGGAATGTGAAGGTAGTTGGGGGTAAACATCATCTCATCACATAATAGAAAACCCCTTTAAGTAATGTACACCTTATCATTTCTTATAAGAGAATCTCTACCAGCAATGCTCCCTCTATCTCTTTCTCTCACTCTCACTCTCTCTCACTTTCTCTTTCCTGACATACAAACTAGACATGTGCGATTCGTTTCGTTACGAATCAAAATTCGTACGAATTTCCTGAAATAATATTACCCCTGTAAATGAGTTTGAACAACATGACAAGATTTTTTTTTATCCGAAATACGAAATTCGGATCTGCTGCTGCTGAGGGTTGCATTACAGGCAGGAAATATGAAATTCTGTTAACGGATTTTCGTTCCGTTACGAACATTCGTTATGATGAAGTTAAAAAGCAAAAATACATTTGTTAATATATTGGAGTTGATGGTAGTTTTTTTTTATCCGAAATCCGTTAACGGAATTTCGTATTTTGGATAAAAAAAACAACTACCATCGACTCCAATATTAACAAAGGTATTTTTGCTTTTTAACTTCATCATAACGAATGTTCGTAAAGTTACGAAAATGTGACGAAACTAACGAAATTCGTATTTCGTACGAATCCGAATTGAGTTACGGACATGAATTACGAAATAACAGATATTCCGAAACGAAACAAATTTTCTGACAGCGCACAAGTCTAATACAAACCACTAACACCGATGGGTTTCTTTGATGGCCGTTATTAGAGGTTTTATTACCATTACAATGATTGTGAAATAGAGCATTCCTGTATAGAATCTCTTATTATAGCAATAAAGGAATATCTGCATCAGTTTATCAATATTTGCCTCGTTAAATAATAATTCAACTTTAATGTGGTGGACAACGGTACTTATATTTATAAGAAGTAGCACGCAGCTCCCTCCTCATATATCACTCGTCCCTCCCTTTTAGATTGTAAGCCCTCAGGGGCAGGGCCCTCCTTACCATCTTGTCTTGAATTGTATTCTGATTGTAATGTCTTCCTTAAATTGCAAAGCACTGCGCAAACTGTTGGCGCTATATAAATACTATGTAAAAATCTTGGGGAATTCTATTTAAACATAATGGAGGAAATTTATCAAAGCAATTGCAACTGTTTTAGCCTCTTAGATAATTTTTTTATATGTGAAAATGGGTTTAGTCGCTCCTTTTAACATCTGCTCCCGTTTTGACCAGAGCTTGCACTATTCTCCCGATTGCACTTTTTTTGCAAAAGTCCGAAACTGTTTACATCTGCACTATCCAGAGAATTCCAATCCTTCAGACTTTATTGAAACTCACAGCAAATCCAGTATAACTGTGAATTAAAGTGTATAAAGCAGCACATACCAGCACCGCAAACCCCCAACCGGCTAAAACCTCTCACATGTTTCACCTGTAGGGTTATTCATACAGGTTGCTGCTTTATACAATTTAATTCACTCTTATACTGGATTTGCTGTGAATTTCTATAAAGTCTGAAGGATTGGAATTGTCTGGATAGTGCAATCTGTTTGTATACTACTACATTCCAAGGTGGAGACGCAACTATTAGAGCAGCACCTAGGGAGTGCTGATGGCGGGTAGGGAATTGGAGTGGTGAGATTTCCTTTGATTCTACAGTTGTTTACATCTGCACTTGTCCTGCGGCTGCCTGAAACTGGCGCATCACCTAACAAAACGATCGCTACTTAGGAAGTCCCCATGACCACTTCTTCAAGAAGCGACAGTTAAGCTTTTTGCCTGGAGTTGCAAATCTTCTTTCCTGGAGTCTATTTAATCTCATTTATGAACAACATTACACTGGCAACATACATCTGGTGCAAATATATCCCAGGCGACTATATGCGAGTTCAAACACTCGCAATTGCTATAATAAATTCCCCCCAATTAATTTATATCTCTATTGGAAGGGGGTTAAAGCCCAACTGAACTTTCAGTTTAAATCAGCTAATTATATTCCAACTACATCAAAACCAAAAAAATAAAATGCAATCTGAGAGCAGAGACGTTCTGTAGAGAAGGTGACTTCAGGATATCAAGGGCAGTGCTCAGTGGACCAGTGAATTTTGCAGGAAGTTAAAACTTTTTACCGTCAAGAAGCATCATCCATTGTAAGTGGTTTAATCGGCATGTTAAAAAACCTTCAAATAGTTTGCCATCCTACACCAAGTTAAACCTTCTATTCACTTTGTTTAAGAAAGCTGAAATAACCTTAATGAATCCATTAACATATAAGATATACATCATTTTAGAAAGCAATGCAATAGCAATGTTTGGGCTGTTTGACGTGATCCTGGGGTTGAAATAAGACTCTCGTCAATCGTGGTAATGCTATCAATTCCAATTGGGTCCCCCTCCCCATGTCAATATTTTTACCCCATTTGCATTGTTATCTCTGCCCATGTTTGCTTAACCAGAACTATAAAGGACGGCCTTATGGTGAAAATGAAAAGAAAGTACTAAAAATGGTATGAAAATTATTTTTTGTTTTTAACAAAATAATAAAATACATTAAACATGTGATTGCCAATAGAAATATGTGGCTACCCTTGCTTGTTCCCATGTGACATCATGGGATATGAATTTGGTTCTCTCTGTGCTTCAGAAATCACCTTTCCAACCCATTAGAGACATTCCTCTCTCTATTCTCACCTACAAGGTGTTATTCCTTGAAGCTATTAGCTCTGCAAGGTCAGTGTCTGAGTTGGCAGCTTTATCCTGCAAGAAATCATAGGTGATGTTGAGGCTTAGGACATCTTTCTTAACCAAGATGGTACTCAGCTTGCATTGCCATCCCTGTCTGTGTTTGCTTAAGCTTGGAAGGGAAAGCCTTACAAAGAATAATAGAAATATCTCTACTGCACTCTGTAGACATTCCTCTCCCTATTCTTACCTACAACGTTATATTCCTTGAAGCTCTGCGAGGTGAGTGTCTGAGTTGGAGGCCTTATCTGGCAAGAAATCATAGGCGTGTTAAGGCTTAGGACTTCTTTCTTGACCAAGATGGTACTCAGCTTGCATTGCCATCCCTGTCTATGTTTGCTTTGGCCGGGAAGGGAAAGCCTTACAAAGAATAATAGAAATATCTCCACTGCATTCCGTAGTGATAACTCCCTTCTGTTCAGTTCCTTGGATGCTGGAACAACCGATGGATGGCACAACATACACTAAAAGACACACAACAATCTGATTTTTCACTATTTGCCTGATGAAGAGAAATCATCAGGCATTGCCCGTGCGGTCTCAGAATGTTGCACTGACTTATATTATGCTGCAAGAACATTAATAAAGATGATATTCTGAAGCAGATTGATGTGCAGACAATGTATCTTTTACACGTTACAAAGAAATAATAACAAGTGAATACAAAGTATATGACATTCTGTATTTATGTTAATAATAAAATATGTAAAATATTGTATTGGTTATAGCGTCCAGGTTGCAACCTGGCGGCGATTCAAAGAAAAAGGCAATAATATAGAATCAAGATTCTCTCCCACATAGACTTTAATGGGGTTCACAGCTAAGTTAAAAGAGAACGATGGGGTAAGTGTTTTTCCTCAGAGTTCTCTTAAGGGTCATGGGAGGACATATTGTCCTCCCGTGACCCAAAGCTCAGTATATTGCGAGCTACAACTCACTATATATGCTGGGGCAGATGCTGACAATGCTGACGAGATCCACCCAGCTTCGTAATTGGCAACCGGCTCTGTCTATCTAGAGGCAGAGCCAGCTGTAACCACCCCTCCCCCATCTATTCCTCCACTCAGCACTGGAGGATCAGAGAGGGAGGGGGGGGGAATCCCTGTAGGGAGCGGTGATTGACAGTCACCACTCTGCAGGGAGATGACCGACAAGTGAGCAAGCGACCGCATGCGTCTGCTCACTTCCCGACCTATTGAGCCGACGTGTGGCAATTTCATTGTCACACATCGGGTCGAGCTATGAGGAGGACTGATTTTCACTCACCTCATAGTTCACCTTTAAGGTTTCATAGATTTCAAACAGCATTTGATGAACCTTCCCACAAAACAAAACTAGACAGAGTGTCCCTACTGCTTAATGTTTCCACATTCTCAATCTGATTGTGCAAAGCTTCCTCTACATGTACAGTATGTATTGGTAATGACAAGAAGACTTGGCACACACCTCTGCAGATCATGTAACAGACTTACACTTCCGCGTTCCAGCTTGGGTACTCCGCTCCGCCCACTGCAGCGGCGTCGGCTCGCTCCGGCGCTGTCACGCCGGCGGCTTCGCTCCGCTCCTCCCCCTCATGTCTGGCTGTCAGATAAAACGGCAAGGAATTCAATTGCTCAGCGTCCTAGTGTTGTGGGCGCTGGAGTAATTGAACCCCTCGGTTTGCTCACCTCTCAAGTGGGATCCCTGCTCCTTCCAGGAATTGTGTGGCAGTGTCAGCAGCAGAGCCTAGCAGGTTCCCAAGCAGGACTTCCTTGGATGGTGGCCCCATCTACTGCTGTCTGGACCTTGGATCCTCCCTCTCACTCCGAACCACAAACCGCAAGTAGCCTGGGGATTACAGTGTATTGCTATAGACTGCTATTAGTGGGAACCATAACTCCTATCCTGCCTGTGTATCCGTGTGGTATTGTATTCCATGTTGCATATCAGTTGCAGTACGTCTTAATACGCATACAACCAAAACCATTCTAGTGAGTGACTACCCTGTTTCCCCGAAAATAAGACCTACCCCGAAAATAAGACCTAGTACTATTTTTGGGAATTGCTAAAATATAAGACCTACCCTGAAAATAAGACCTAGTTGTGACCATTCCCAGGGCCGGTGGTGGCATAAGGGGGGAACTTGAAGAGCCACGGGAGAGGTGGGAGAGAATCAGCGGTGCCAACGAAGCCAGCGCTAGAGGAAGCGAGGCGGCAGCGTAGGGAGCAGAGCCACATAAGCCGATGCCTCCTCTATAGCGCCGGCTCCTGTCACAGGCGGAGTGATACCAAATGCACTCCGCATGTGAGGAATGGATAGAGAAAGCGCGCTTCCCTCATTCTGGCCAGCAATTGGTTAGCAAATTGCTCTTGTAAAGGTACGGCACCCCTGATTTCCCTGATCACCATATTTTTGTACATGAATACATGAAGACTTTTCTACATGAATACGTGTGGATTGTTGTACATTAAAAAAAATAAAAATAAGACCTAGTGTGTTTTTTTGAGCCACCAAAAAATATAAGACAGTGTCTTATTTTGAGGGAAACACGGTATCTAAGTGCACATATAATACTGATTGATCTGCATGTCTGCTGTGAGGGAACAGCTGCATGCTGTATATTGAGTGTTACCATTTGTAGAGCACTTTGCAAAGTTGCATGCGGTAATGCAATCATTATTTGCATGCTTATTATTACTTTGTTTTCGTTACGGTGGTGAATGATGCCTTACAGTTCTGGCGATCGCTCTCCCTCCATATAGAGAGTATATTGCCGAACTGGAAACTGGACCACCATATTCATACCAACCAGTTCAACTCTGCAGTTGTGATCCAGACCACAAGAGATTCTTCGCTGTTGCGTTACAGATCATAATCTACAAAAAATAACAGTTAGAAGACATTGCGGCCCAACTTCTCACTGGATGATCTGCACCTTTCTCACTATAATGAATTCTACCTCCTACTTGCAACTGCACCGCAACTGCACCCGCAGAGAAAAGTGATAAATGAAAGTGACTCTGTCATTAAGATAAAGTCTTCCCTGCCAAGGAGATAAGTAATATTCACCATTCCCACTGCCCACACTGCTGATCTCTGCTATAATGAAGAGAAACCTTGGGTAAATCTTAGGATTCTGACACTTCTGGATATTTCAGTTTTCTGGGCCCATGTTTTGCATTGTGGCTCCTCCCTCCAGCCCCTACAACACTACAGCACATTGTACTGACATAGGGGCCAGCATACTGAACAACTGTGACAAGAAAACTGACACTGTTGGAAGGGAAAGCTTATTTCTACTCATTACAGCAGATTGGTGGTGCAGGCAACAGTAGAGGTAAATGTTCTTTTTGTACTATTTTTTTTCTTTTTTTGCTGGAAGATCTTTATTTTATAGATTTTTTTATTGACAGAGTTGCATTAATCTATAATGTTGCAGCAACAAGCCATTGGAAGATGGATTTCCATCTTCCCTGTTTAATGGCAGACCTCTCCTGTTCTGGAGCAGGTCACCAAATTTGACAGCAGGACCTGTCGCCATCTACCAATCACCAGCAGCATGGAATCAATGGATCAGTGGAAAATGTTGCAGAGCGGACCTGAAATTACCCTTCTAGATCAGGTAGGCATCAGAGACACTCCATATTAAGCCCAGTAGATAATTGAATTAAAGAGCCTCTCAGGATCACTTTATGGGCTTTCCAAAGAAGGGTGGGGGACATATCTATAGAACAGTTGAGTGATAGTCATGGAGCACTCCAGCTATAAAGGAATGATTAGAGGGATCACCGAGAAGTGATTCCTTCAGCGTCCACATAGGAGTGATACTTTTAGGAACAAGCTCAGAAAGGAGTAGGCGCACAGCCGAGTGGTCCAACCCTGGGGCAGGACGGATACGAGAGGGGACAATCAGGGGAATTAAGGGGGCAGGGCCCAGAATATGGTCAATTCTGGAGAAGGCCTGGTGAGGATGAGAGAAATGGGTGAAGGCAGATTTGGTGGGGTTAACCTCTTGCCAGCAGTCCACAAGGGAGTAGCAAGCTAAGGGGTCCCGAAATATATAGGAGGGGTGCAAGTGCAAGAGAGTGTCCTTAGATCGATCTCTATGGGGGGAAATGGTCAAACTAGAATCGCCGCGTAAAATCAGAGTCTCAACACGATGAGGCTCAATTGTGGAAAACAGGGGGGTTAGGAAGAAACCTGGTTCTTGTCGGGTGCATCATAGAAAACTAAAATAAATTCAGTATCATGGAGTAGGCCAGTGAGAATGAGGTATCTGTCCGAGGGATCTTTGAGTTTAGAATGACAAACAAAATTCAAAGATCTTCTGAAGCCAATCAACACTCCTCTTCCTTTACATTAGCCATATAGACAGTAGGGAATTGTGCGCTTAAATATATAGGGAAAGAGGTGTGAAAAAAATGGGTCTCCTGGAGACACACCACATCAGCATCTAAAATATCAGAAGGCACGGGTACATTTGTTAGGGAAATTGAGAATTGTACATTAAGACTAAGAATATTATAGGGGCATGACCAAAAGGGAAAGGAGAAAGGCGCTACTAGAAGGAATGCCTTCTGGGGTAAAAGGAACGTCTGCTGATACTCAACCTCTGGCCACATCCTAGGACAAAAAGTAAAGGGGAAGAAAAAGGAGAAGGACATGTTTCATTTTGCCTTATCTGCATAGACTTTTCATGGAAAATATTTCCTTAAGTCCCCATACTTGAACTCAAGGCCTTAGCCTGGGACAGTAGGCTGTAATATTACTGTCCACGACACAGAGTTTGTGTCCAGCAAAGGCCTGATAATGCCTAAATGTCTGACAGGAAGGGCATTTACTTACGAGTCTGTCATGTCATGTACAATAGAATTTACCAAGTATTCATTTTTTTTCATTCTCGGAAGCTTATTTGGAATTTTAACAATAACTTCTACAAAAAAAGAACATAGAATACGAAATAAACCAGCTTGGCTAAGAGTTTCATGTAAAATATAGATTTTAATTTTAAAACTGATATTGCAACTGTTACATCAGCCCTTTGTTCTGCAGAGTCTGTAGATGTAAATCAGTGTCAGTTCATGTATATAAGGAGCTGGTAATTGTATGTCCTCTCTAGTGCTGAGGATGTGCAGCACTGTCAGTGACCATACTGTGTAAGAAGATCTGATGTACTGTATGTCATGTGTTGGTCTCTTGTACATAATCTGTACTATCTTTTGTCTCTTCACTTGTCTTTCACACATTTTGGAACGTTACTAACCCAAAGCTCAGCCTCTCCTTGTAGGCTCAGACTCCTAAAGCCTATATTTGAGTATGGATATTACCAACAAGGAGATGTCATGATTGGAGGACTAATCTCTGCTCACTACAAAGTGGAAAAGTTCCGCATGACATTTGATAAACCTATATACTCTTCTTTCTGTGAAACGTAAGTATTTTTGTTTCTTTTTTTTCCTCTCAGTAAACTTTGTTGCAGAGAAGCCATTCAGGGCTGGAGGCTGACAATGACCAACTGTATGAAGGCACCGATTCATAATGTGAAGGGAGCTAGGCACTAGAAACCAATGTCACATATAACTTTACGTATGGGTATATTATAGAGTTTTACTCAACAAGCACTAGCAGGTCTATTCATTAAAGGGTGAAGAGTTTGGAGAAGGCCGGAGAAGTGAACAATCTAGGACAACATAGCTGATTAGGAAAAATTATCCAATTCAGCTCACTTTCCAGTTCAGCTATGTTGTCCTAAATTATTCACTTCTCCGGCCTTCTCCAAACTCTTCACCCTTTTGTGAACAACCCTGTAGATAAATCTTTGAAAGCCCTTTGTTTTAGTCAAGGGTTTCACTGCTTATCTTTAGATCTCCAGTTATCTTTTCTCTGACCAGCGTGAAGCTCCAATTGCATGGTCTCCTTCCAACACCGAGTCAGTTTATTGTTGTATCTGGCTGTGGTGTAAGGTGAGTGATGGCTTCCTCTGTGAGCTTAGCCTTACAAACATGCATCACAAATATTTATATCTTCTGCAATCTTCACAATTTTACACACGAAGTCTAAAAGTCTATGCCAACAGAATTTTTTTTTCTAGTTTTCGGTGGAGTGGGGAAGGGAGTTGTTGGTTTTTTTTTTGGCTCTTTTAGAGAGATTTCTCCAAATTCCTGTCCTGTTGACAGATAATAAGTGAGGAGAACTTTCCAACAGCAGCCCATACATAAAAATGAGAAGAGTAGGAGAAGGCTAGAGCCCTTGTCAGATGTTAACTTCTTAATGAAGAGCTCTTCTCAATTCTGTCTTATCAAACTGATAACAGGGAAGAAGGTTCTTGAAGTGGTAAATCATAAGGCCCTCGCCCATAAAACAGGCTGTCAGTGCTTCTGGAGTGCTTCCCTTAGTGGATTTGCTCCTCCCGGGGGCCTTGAGTGTAGGAAAGTGGTACCAGTATCTGCAACTTAAACATTTTTACACATATCTCTGCTCACAAGGTGGGATATTTAGGAATTGAACATTATTTGAAGATCTCTGCCTAAACAAAGCAGGGAGTAATCATGCTGTCTCAAGAGTGTATCATATTTTGCTAAGGCATGTATTCCCAGTCCACCCGTATTACATCAGGAAATGGGAAAGAGAGTTGGGGCATTCAGTACCGGAGGAAGAGTGGGATAAAACCTTTTACCTGACTTTTATGCCTAATGTAGCAGTAAAAATGCAGGAAAGAAATTTCAAAATATTAACACGATGGTGTATGTGCCCAACAGTTTTACATAGAATAAGCCCCTTAGTTACAAATAAGTGTTGGAGATGTGGAATGGGACATTGTTGCATATCAGGTGGTCTTGTCAGTTGCTAGGGACATTCTGGAGTTCTGTTGAGATAAGTTTTTGAGATATGTGGGCATTTGACGGGAGTGTCTTTGCCAGAGACCTGGAAGGGACGTTATTATTGATGCTTTCAGAATCACCCACAAAGTGGCTAGGGCGATAATTCCTAGGCATTGAAAGTCTACAAGTATTCCCCAAACTCAGGAGTGGGTATGTGAACTCAATAATATAATCCGCACGGAACAGTTTCCAGCATGACTCCACGATAGCTACTCTACGTATGTCTGAGGGGACATGGAGAGCCTGGGTTGACTTTTTTACCTCCCAGAGAATTCAGATATATCTTTAGCGAAAATGAAAGACCAATGACACAAAGTTGATGACTCAGAGATCATTCAGAGGTATTCTCGGCGAGTGCAGGATTGGACCCTGCTGTAAAAAAGTTCCTCCCTCCTTTTTTTTCATTTTACATTTTTATTTTCTTGTATTGTTTGTTAAAGAGGGTGCAAAGATTTGTGAGGGTTTGTAGGAGATAGGTGAAGGAAGAAGGGGTATGGGGGAGCGTGAAGTACGGGAGATAGAGATGAAAAAGTGTTAAACTTGTTTTGATAATTAAGAGGCAATAAAGTTTCGTATATTTATGTTGATATGTAGAAGCTGGAAAGATACATTTAAAGAGAGATGTATGTTTTATGTACTGTGTTGAGTGGATCAATAATGTAAAAATTTATTAGAAAAGTTTAATAAACATATATTCTTCTTCTTCAGGGGTTCACTGTGCAACTGGGTTCTTCATGATTAGGCACCGGTCTGGGCTGGGCAGTTGCACGCCATTGGAATAGTCCATGTACTCCCGACCTGAATTTCGCTGGGCTTGGCGGATGATGTGGGTCCGGGTGATACACCCTACCTCCCCTATCTCTCCTCTTTTCTTCCTTACTTTGCCTCTTCTTTTTCTCTCTTTTTTCCTGTGTACTTTCCTTTTTTTTAAATTCCTCTTCTGGGGGTATTGGCGCCCTTCGGCACCTTGGTGCGCTGTTACTACATTATTGGCCCGCCGACGGGTCGTGCACAGTTGAATGTTTTGTATTAAAGTATCTGGTGTCTTCAAAAGCAGCCCGCACAACTTTTTTTTTCTTTACTGTACTGGGCTTTTGTGTAACAAGGCATTTCAATGTACTGTATGTAAGGTGACTGGTGTCCTATACGCTTCAGTGCGTCACTTGTAAACCACAGTGTTTGTATATGTGCCTCTACTCCCCTCTTGTTGTGGATACTTTACATGTAAATGTTGAAAAACTTTTCAATAAAAACCATATTAAAGAAAAATATATATATATTCTATAAAAAACATATATTTGAAGAATTCACAATAGAACTGTAGGATGTTGCAAAAAGTAGAAAAGGTTGGATACACAGTCCAAGGGGATATAACAAGAACAAATACAATTCATTTACTGTATATACATCAAATAAATTGGATAATAGGTGCTCCAATATGCAGTGATATTAGAATACAAGTCAAAACATTTACTGAATTTGTAGTCAGTAGTAGCAAAGCATAATCTACCTTAGTCAGGGATGCAATAATAGGTGCCAGGGAGCGATGAAAAAGGCAGGGGGAAGACAGGGACAGAGGAAGAAAGAATAAAGTCAGAAAATGGGGAAGAAAAGAAGATGTTGGATGAAGAGCTCAGAGAGGAGGATGGGGAGAAATGGGGAGGAGGGAATGATTAATGAATGGGGAGTACAGGAAATAGGGGAGGGAAAGGAAAGGTATGTGGGGAGTAAGAGGGGGAAAGGACACTTCTGGAGCTCCTAAGGTGGCTGAGGGAAATTACAGGGATGCAATGTCTTAATAAGCTCTGTATGGGTAGATATATCTAAGCACCTGCCTTTGTAGCCTACTCCCCTATATGTGTTCCGAAGGTTGCAAATCTAAAGATGGTAAACAAGTGGGATACTGGGAGGGAGCTCACAGGATTTTCTATGCCAGTTTTAAGGTGTGTGTAAGCCGCTGTGCTTGTGATATATATCCAGCAGCACCACATCCTGTTAAACCGTTTGTTTTGAGTTTGTCCTGGTTAGTAAAAGGAATTCTTCCATCTCATATACATGATCTATTTGTACGATCCATTCAGCTATTGGGGGAGCGCGATCTTCCTGCCAGTGTCATGATGTAGTCATGGGATAATTGTTCTAGCTGCATTGACAAGATGCCTGAGCAGAGACTTAGTAGAATTTGTGGCTGATTCTTCATGCTAATGTAGAAGAAACATTTCAGGAGATAATTGTAGATCGTAGCCTGTGATACAGGTACTGTACAGGTACATCTCAAAACTGTTGCCAGTATGGTTGAAGCAGTGTGAGAGGTGGGGGTACATCCAAATGAGAATTTGTAGAGTCCTGTAGCAAAAAGTATTTTGTAATTAGTCTTTTGCATTCTAATGTTAATGGAGCTTTTATGTGAGGCTATACATATATCCTTCCAAGAGTCATCTGGGATGGTGATGGTAAGTGCATCTTTCCATTTATGGAGTAAGGGGGGTAGAAGAGCTGTGTTGCTCTCTAGCAGGAGATATTACACCCAAGAAATTAAATGTCTGGATGGTCTGTCTCTCAGGCAAGTTTTCTGTAAAAGGGGTGGGTGATCTAGAGATGCATGCCATTTTATCCGAGTCTGACAGCAAATACCTAACTTAAAGGTTGGTCCACCAGGGTTTACACCATAAATTGAATGAGACAAGATCAATTCTAGGTAAGAACCTCAGGTGCTTGAAAAAAGATTTTCAAGAGCAAGGGACAGTCAGGGTCCCAGCGTATCAAAAATGCACTCGAGTTGCACAGTGGGGAAGTCACTATTCCCCTCAGGGACCTCAGGTGACTATTTGCGGTTTTGAGCTTACTGTGGCTAGTGATGGGCCGAACAGTCACGAGTTTGGTTCAAATTCAAACTTTAGAACATCCAAAAAGTTTGAATTTGAACTCAAACTCAATTCAAGTCTATGGGGGTAGAACTTTCAATATCAATTGTCCCCTTTTTGAAGGCTTATATGTAAGTTATTGGCCATACAAAAGGGTACGGGGGTCTGGGTACTGCCCTGGGGGTCATGTATCAATGATAAAAACAATTTTAAAAAATAAAAATTTTAAAGGAGCAGTGATTTTAACATTTCTTGAAGGGTAACAATAAAAATGAAAAAAAAAACCTTTAAATATAATGCCTGGGGAGTCCCCCTAAACTGCCTGTGAAGTGGCCGATCTTTAGGATGTATAGAACCTCCTGCAGCAAAACGTGACATTTAAATTGCCGGTAATTGGTTTTCCTTTCATATTTTAAACAACTGCTTAGGGCGGTGGCCTGAATGAAGAGGACACATTTTAAGACACTCAGAACAAGGTTAGAGATTTTGTGGATACATTCTGGTGCCTCTTTTGCACGCGTTGGATGAAAGTAACAACAGGTGCTTTGAAATTGGGCCTTTGGTGTTGGCGGTGCCTTCATTCAGAGGTATTCTCGGCGAGTGCAGGATTGGACCCTGCTGTAAAAAAATTCAAATTATATGCACCTGTCACATGTGGGTGTCCGGAAAAATTGGTTCTTGGGTGCTGGTGGTGCACTACACCAAGAACATTACTTCAAGATAGAATAATCACCCACAAAGTTAGGCAGTCTTCCAGATGTGGGGACGCACTGGGGTCCCAGCGTGCATTCTATATTGCTGGGCCTCCAGGGCATCCCTGCACCTTGTGAGGAGGAGTTGGCTACCTTCAGGTACACCTGCATGCAATTTATCGACTGCATTCATATGCTCACACTTGGAGACTCGTATACATAGAGTTAGGACCACACTTTGCAGAGGTGCCTTGGCGCGGCGGTGTGGCTTCTACATATTTTTGGCCAAAAGTTTGTGCAACTAAAACCTCTGATTTTAACGCATACTGTTGACAGGGCAATTTGTTTTGTTGCAAGCTAGCTGGCAGGTAAAGCTGGGGATTTTTTGTGTTTCTGTAGTCTTCCAGAGATCCCCGACAAATGTATTTGGTGACATCAGCATCAGGGGATTGATAGCTGCTGCTGATCCAGGACTGATTCATTTTAATAAATGCCAGCCGGTCAACGGAGCCTGTGGACAGACAGACTCTTTTATCAGTCACAAAACCTCCAGCAGCAGCACGCTGAATGCAGGGCAGCTCAGTAGCTTCATGGCATATTGGCTACGTTCTGGCCAGTGATCCATTCTCAAGATCCAGTTAAAAGATCTGTATTTTTTATATATCTGTCTGAGATTAAGCTTACACTTAAGCTTTTCAATGTGAAGCTAATTAAAAACCACCATTGTTCTCAATAAAACATATTTCATACATGTGTGATAACTAAACTGCGTAGAGTTGTGTAGATGTTGTATTCTTAGGAATTACATTTCTGTGTAGATTGAATCACTTTTATATTTTACATACAGCGTGAATACTGAGGGGTACAGAAGCATCTTGGCACTGATCTTTGCTGTCAAAGAGATTAACAAGGACCCCAATCTTCTGCCCAATGTTACTCTGGGTTATCATATATTTGATACTTGTGAAGATCCAAAGAAAACCTTGGGATACACTGTGGATATATTGTCTGGAAAAAAGATGGAGGCACCAAACTATTCCTGTAGGGAACATGGGGATGTAGCTGGTTTTATTGGTGACACCACTTTCCATACGAGTCATGCGATGGCCCAGTTACTCAGCTTGTATCAGTACACAGTGGTAAGTGATCTATATATTTTATATTTAAAATCTCTCCAATTGTATCTCCACTTCCTCCTCTGTTATCACTCCACCACATGTGCTTCCCTCCCTTTCCACTGGCAAAACAATCAGTGTCAATGGAAACATCAGCCTTAGAGGCTACTACAGCTTAATTGAGCTGATGGAATTTTATGCCACACAAGTGCCATATAGACGACCTGTGCAGCATCTGGAAAAGAAGGTCAGGCCAAATCTGGCAGGCCCTTGGTCCAAAAAGTCCTCATCACTATTGATCACTGGGTATGTTTACTAGACCTTGACCAGTCTTGGCCAGTCTCCACCTTGTCCATACCCTGGAGCCTTTTTGTGTTAAGGTGCCCATACACTTTGCAAACTTTGGGCTGGTTTTTGAGGAACTGCCTGAAATTCGCCTTGTGGTGCTGTCGGCATCCTTTTGGCCAACATACCTCGATCAGCTGATCGAAGCAGCCTGCCGGAACATTTACTAACAATTGGAGCTGGAAGCCAAAGAGATGGTATTCTGACAGGTGGAGGCAGCCACTGTACGTAAACAGCAGGATACTTCGGTCGACACACTTTTAGTGTTGACGGAGGAATCGGGTCTATTTTTTTCCTTCAGCTCGCGGGTTGAACGATAAAAAATAGACCTATGTATGGCCAGTCATAGT
>NW_017308287.1:9659-72209 GCF_000935625.1 Nanorana parkeri | reverse complement strand
CGTCAGCAAGTGCACCCCCCCCCCCCCCCCCACTGTCACTGGTTAGAAGGCCCTACATAAAATGTCCCAATCAGCCCAGGATTATTACAAATAGGAACAATAATCATCAGATTTAAACAGCTTCCACACAGTTGCAACTTGCCTGTCCAGACCAACACCAATAAGGATCATCTTTAGCAGTAGCAGTGCTCACACATCAGAGATTGCATCTAGGACACTAATTAGCCCTCCAACAATTGGATACCGTCTCATCCACTTCCAACTGACCAGATTGGTTCTAAACCCACCCACCACATTGTCTAGTATTCCAATCAACTCACAGCAACCATCATTGATGACATCGCATCACCACTTACTTCACGGTGAGTCTCTACATATCACACATGTGACCAAATCATTCCTGAATTCTTACCTTTCCATCATTATCATCCTTTACTTTGGTTCCTATCAACACAAACCGTGAGGCTTAGAAGCCACCCTAATCATCTGCACTCCACATCTCAACTCATCCACAACGATTTGCGCTGGGTTGTGGCACTTATTCCTCCTCTTTTTTGTTTCTGTGAATCCCCATAGCCAAACCCCTAGAACAGAGGGGAAAATCTGACTTGGAAACTGGACAATAGGGTAAATCCAGCAGGGATACCTGAGCAGAGTGACACAGAGCTCCAATGATCATTCAAGGAGAGACAGGCTTTTCCTGTGTAATCTGTAGGACTGAACCATTACTTTGGCAACTCAGTCCTGCACTGTTCAGGAGATGGCCAGGCAAAATATAGGCAGGAAAGACTCCCACCCTAACTGTGCCTTCAGCAGTATGGCACCTAAGGGCATGAGGCTTCGTCTGCCTTTCCTTCAGCATGGCCCTGTTCAAAAGAAAGTTGAACTTGCATGATTTAGCCAAAATACAAATCTAATTTTTAATACGGTTTGTTCTTTTAGGGAGCATGTTAAAGATGGTATAGAAGCTGTGCCCAAAAAAAGATAGGCAGAGGACAAAGGATTAGTCACCAGTGTTGTCTTAGTCTCCCAGCAGCTTATCTGTCCCCATTACTGACTTATCATATCTTGTTCTGCAATGTGTCTCTGTGTGGAGGGGGCTATCTGGGAACAAGCGGTGCTTAGCTTCTTCATGTCAGAGCCTCCAGCAAGAAGAACAGTTAACAGGTCTTTTGTGACATAATACTTACATTCCTACTGCTTGTAATTCCTATGTAGCCACCTTGCCCTAAATCAGTGGTTCTCAACCTGTGGGTCACGACCCAAAAGTGGGTCATAACCCACTGTTAAGGGGGTCAACACATGCTTTGTGCTGTGCTAGGTTTTGTATTATTTGCATTCCTTATATCTCTTTTCTTTCCCATTCTTCTCACAGTGGCCATTTTGACATAGGACAGGTTACTAGATCTCCCTTTACTTCCTGAAACTCTGGCACATGTGACTAGGACATGTGACCATGCACATCATCTCAGGGGAGGAAAATGCCTTTCCCTAAGATCTCATGAGATTACAGATGAGATTTCCCATCAATGCTCTGCTGATGTAACCTTCCCAGGATGCAATGCTTGGGCACATTACATGTTTTGTGCCAAGACTGGACCAAGAAGTGAATAAACTCTGTTTGTAAGTAAATGAAAATATGTGTGTTTAAATAATGAATGTAAGACGATTTTAAATCAGCATGTAGAGCAGCATGCTGATGTGATTTGTAGTGAAAGGGGTAAGGGTTCACTTTAAAGTAATTGGTGGCCAACTTTATAGTCACATCTCACAACCGCCTGATGACTTTCCCCTGAGGTGAAATGTCAGACCACCCTGCCTCTGGGGTCCCTCACATGCTTCTGTAGTTATAAATTTTTCTTTCTTACAGATCAATTATCAAGTCACGGACCCCCTCCTAAATAATAGAAATATGTTTCCAGCTTTATACCGGATGATTCCAGATGATCGGGTCCGCTATGCAGCTATCATCAAATGTTTGGTACATTTCGAATGGAACTGGATTGGGATTGTCATACCAAGTGATGGCAGTGCTGATATGGAGCTGCAAGAACTTAGTAAGATGATGAAACAGCACGAGATCTGCATTGAGTTTGTCATTAAATTCAGTGATAACGTGCAAAAAAGTATAAAGGAAATATCAATTATTGAGAAGACATCAGCTCACGTTGTATTAATATGTGGCCAAGTGTCAGCATACTTCATTAATTTTTTCCCTATACTTGCCAACTGGCAGAAGGAAAACCTGACCTTCATTCTCAATGAACCATGGAACTGGTTAAACTATTTGGATCCCGTTGACTATAAAACAGTTAATGGCAGCTTAATATTAATGTGGCCAGTAAAACCTTTTAGCAGCATGGATGCTTTCATTAATGATTTAGTGTTGTCTACCCATTCAGATGACTCATTGCGGCAAGATCTCTGGATTTATGAGTTTAATTGTCTTTCCTCGAATCCGAACAAAAATTCATTTTTTCAAAAACAGTTTAACATTTCCCTAAGAAACTGCACGGAGGTACAACCTAGTATGTCCCGGAATACTGAATTAACTTTCCCAAAGCCATTTTATGCATTTTCATCAGTATATGTCCTGGCTCATGCCCTCCATAATATGTACTTGATGGAAACTAAATCAGGAAAATACAGGCTTAAGCACATAGTAAGTTGGATCATTATTATTACAACATATCATTTCCACAGCTATTTACTACAGCTTGTCTTTTCTACTAAGTTAAGCTAATGGGGGCTTGAAAAACACCATGAGAAGACCTTGTATTCCTAAGTGTCCAGGCCAGTATCAAAAATGTTGTGCACCCAAAATTCTTCTAGTTAAGTTAAGTACTGGGGGTTCCTGGTTTAAATCCAGGTCAGGACACTATCTGCAAGCAGTTTTCATGTACTCCCTGTGGTTGTGTGGGTTTCCTATGGGTACTCCAGTTTCCTTCCAAAGACAACGCTGAGATCACTTGTACAAAACAAGTGGTGGCTTCCCCGCTATACATTTAGCTCTGCTTGCCCAAAGCAGGGCTAAATGTAGAAAAATACATCGGGAGATAGGTATTCCACATCCCTGCTGCCCCTCTACTCCCTGCTGCCCCGAGGACGGGCCTTGGTTGGCCTTGTGGGAAATCCGGCTCTGATAGCAGTAGGAGCAGGAAGCAAGATATTGGCAGGATTCAGCGGATTGTGCTCCCACCCTCCATCGCCTCTGATGGCTAACCAGGGCTCTGCTGTCCCCTGTGGGGGCTCGGGACCTGCACGGTCGGTCTCCGTACATTGATCAGAGGGTGGGTCCTCGTGATGTGATGTGTACATGAGTGCTGCCGGCACTGGGGAACTACAGTTCATTGAGGGAAAACCATGAATGCCAACATGTACTGTGACATACTGAAGCAGAGCATGATCGCCACCCCTCGGAGAGTGGGCCGCAAGGCAGTATTCCAACATGATAACGACCCCAAGCACACCTCCAAGATGACCACTGCCTTGCTAAAGAAGCTGAGGGTAAAGGTGATGGACTGGCCAAGCATGTCTCCAGACCTAAACCCTATTGAGCATCTGTGGGGCATCCTCAAATGGAAGGTGGAGGAGCGCAAGGTCTCTAACATCCACCAGCTCTGTGATGTCATCATGGAGGAGTGGAAGAGGACTCCAGTGGCAACCTGTGAAGCTCTGGTAAACTCCATGCCCAAGAGGGTTAAGGCTGCGCTGGAAAATAATGGTGGCCACACAAAATATTGAAACTTTGGGCCCAATTTGGAAATTTTCACTTATGGATGAACTCACTTTTGTTGCCAGCGGTTTAGACATTAATGGCTGTGTGTTGAGTTATTTTGAGGGGACAGTAAATGTACACTGATATACAAGCTGTACACTCACTACTTTACATTGTAGCAAAGTGTCATTTCTTCTGTGTCGTCACATGAAATAATATAAAAAATTTACAAAAATGTGAGGGGTGTACTCACTTCTGTGAGATACTGTATGTATCAGAAGTGAAAAGATCTCTGCTTCATCAGCTTTTTTGGGTCCTTAGGTGACATTAGGGGTCTTAAAGACTCCTGATCTCTCCTTAAAGAGGTTCTGTCACATTCTATTTGCTATTACATAGGGGACTTGTTATCCCCCTATGTGATAGCAATAAAATTAAGTGTAAAATAAATAAAATAAATGAAGTAACGTATACAAGTAAAAAAAACACAAAACAAATGTTTAAATCCCCCACCCCATGTACACACACATACAAACACAAACATGCGTCGGGCCCGCCTACATGAAAAAAACTAAAATTGCACCACACATGTTACATATCGCCGCAAACGACGGAGTGAGAACAATTATTCTGGGGGCATCAATCACTGTTAACACTAAACTGATGATCAGTAAAAGCTTTTAAATTGTCGCCTCTGGGAAATTTTGGGTATTGTAGTTTTCATGGGCGTACACAATTTTGAATGTTTAGTATCAATTTAACGAATGACCCCATTGTTTATATTTATATTGGGTATTATATTCTGTTTCTGTGCACTAAATTTAATTTTAGTGTATTTTATCCTAAAAATATTGGTTTGATAAACATTTGCGCATCCGCTTTCAGAAAATATATTGTTGTATTGTTTGGGGTTATGAAGTTGTTTTCTAGTTAAAAAAATTAGATGTTATCATGTGTGTGCAAATAGTAAGATATTGATCCTGACAGCAAGTGGTTAAGTTTGGGGTGCTCATAGCTCATAGCACATAGCACAACACTTGTTACTGACCTTTTGTTCTTGGAGCAACCCATTTTACATTGGCCAACACCAGGACATTGCTTTGTGGTATTTTAATTTATTTAGCAAAACCTTTGCCTGTGTTTTTTCTGTCCCTAATACATATTGGCCTAGTCTTGCTCATTATAAATGTTCTGTGCGTGGCTCTCTGTGGCGGACAGACCTCTGTGCTCTCCTCAGTACCTACTATGCGACATTCGGAAGCTTGAAGCTCCCATAAAACCAAAGGAAAGCCCATTACGGAGGCACTAGCAAGAGCCCTGGCTAAAATGGCATTGTTGCCTTCTCCTTACGTGTCTTTGTCTTAGGTTCCTTCAGCCTTGAGTAGCAATATGGAGGACGATCACCCTGCTGATGACTGCCCTCTTCGGCACTCACACTCCCTGCTCCAGTGTTTTGACAACATGCTCCAGAAGTACCTACACACTATTTCTAAGCTGATAACATAGATTTTGAAGGAAATAAGGGATATTGGTCAGCATACCTCAGCCTCTGAAGACAAATATGGCAACCTCACAAGGATGCTCTCCAACCTCAGCAAGGATATGGGTGTGCTCAGGGATAATAATAAACTCATGGCTAAGCTGGAGGGCATAGAAAACCATTCCAGACTTGCTTTGCACCACACCGCCCTGTTTAAAAAACTCACACTAGATATTCCCGTGGATCTGCTGGAAATTGAGCATATTCACAGGGTGCTCATACGCAAAAAACAGAGAGACCTCCTAAAGACGTAATAGTGAAACTTCTCTATTACTGTATGAAGGAGAAACTACTGAATTCTGCCAGGCATAAGGCCTACCTCAGTCAACTCTCCTTACAAGGCCACAAGTACCAGCTGTTCGTGGTCCTGGCCCCTCTGCCAACACCAAGCAACGCTCCTTGAAATGGTTCTTTGAGGCACCTACCATACACCACATTTCCTACAAATGGGCTTTCTTTTTCGCTTGCTGTTTTCATACTGGGGCCGCCAACATGACTTCACTTCATTGGCAAAAGCTCAATCTTAACTCTCCACTGCCGGCCTTATGGACAGCAACCCTGAATCCCCCCAACAGCTGACAACAGCTTCCTCGATGAAGAGATTCCCCAGCAATTCTAATCCTGCATCATCTGGAGACTCCTGAGGCCGAGCTGTCAAGATTGCTCTGAGATCAGGTTCCTGGTATGAATCATCTAATGCATCCTACAGGGCTCTGCTCCTCTTCTAGATTTATGCAAATTTCCTGTTTAGCACTGTGTCTTTGTTCCACCTCTTCTGCAGATTGTTCAGATCCCGCCACCTTCATTTTGTTTACTTTTGGTCTATTTTGGACATCACTTGGAATACGTCATGCTTATGGCAATTCATGAGTCCCTTTTCTGTCATTATGTCTGCTGTCACCTCTGGGCACGCGTCTTGTTACTTGCTGCATTTGGCAAACCAGGTTTGCTTTTTATGGTTTCTTCATTTCATCAGTTACTGTTTACTGTTTGTTACTACCCTTTCAGGCATATGTTTCCAATTCTGATTTGTACATCGGATTGCATAACCTTTGGTCGGTTATATACCTAAGAATATGTCGGATCAGGTATTGCCCACTGTTATTTTCCCACTCGCCATATTCTTCACCCGGGACCCTATACACCAATAAGGTTGGCTGACCCTTATCTCCTTGTACCATCCACATACTCTCAGAGATCTTGGACTTTGTGTATATTATGACAATTTTGCACTTAGATTTCTCTGTAGACATTATTGTTCGACTGTAATTATCTGATCTTAGGACACTGAATGGCAACTGACTACGCTACATGATTATTTTGACTCCTATTTGACTCCTAGTGCCTGCTTGCCATTAGTGTATCAGTGTTGGAAATTCTATAAGCGATTACATCATACTTAATCAATCTCCTGATATCTCTCTAAGCCTTCTGTGGGAAGTTCATAAACCAGTTATGAGAGGAACCATTAGGGACTCCAAAGTGAAGCAATATATCACTTGGATTATGACCAATGAAAAGAGATCAGCCAGGCTTGACAATACTATGCCTAAGTTTGACACAATTTGGTCTCCATGGATACAGCATTACCTACCTCCTAGCTTTGAACATCGCTTGCTCTATACCTCTTTCGGAAGCCCTTGGCCTTCTCCCCTTGGTCATGGTCCGAGTCCTTCTTTGCCTCTTCATAATCTTTCCTTTATTTTTTTCTTTCTCCTACTATTCTACACTTTGTATCTTTTGGTGTACCACCTCACCTTTGGGTACCTCTTGAACTTCCCCTCTTCTACACTTCCTTCCTGAGGATGTAGTTCCCCTATTCTGTCTATAACGTAATGTGGTACCTACACTATATTACCAAAGGTATTGGGACGCCTTTACACGAACATGAACTTTAATGGCATCCCAGTCTTAGTCTGTAGGGTTCAATATTGAGTTGGCTCCGCCCTTTGCCACTATAACAGCTTCAACTCTTCTGGGAAGGCATCCACAAGGTTTAGGAGTGTGTCTATGGGAATGTTTGACCATTTGTGAGGTCAGGTACTGATGTTGAATGAGAAGGCCCGGCGCGCAGTCTCTGCTCTAATTCATCCCAAAGGTGTTCTATCGGGTTGAGGTCAGGACTCTATGCAGGCCAGTCAAGTTCCACCATCCCAAACTTGCTCATCCATGTCTTTATGGACCTTGCTTTGTGCACTGGTGCGCAGTCATGTTGGAACAGGAAGGGGCCGTCCCCAAACTGTTCCCACAAAGTGTTGTTGTGCCAATCTGAAGGCCACATGAAGTTTGAAGATTTGTAGCTGTTGACTCTGCAGACAGTTGGCGACTTCTGTGCACTGTGTGTGTCAGCAGGATTGCCCCCCTCTGTCATTGTACGTGGCCTACCACTTCCTGGCTGAGTTGCTGTTGTTCCCAGTTGCTTCCACTTTGTTATAATACCACTAACAGGTGACCGTGGAATATTTAGTAGCAAGGAATTTCACAGAACAGCTGAATCCAATGATTTGGAGGGGTGTCCCAATACTTTTGGTAATATAGTGTATATGAGTTGTACTCAGCATCCATACACATTTCATAATTACTCTATTTGCATTACTTTCCAGGTTTTCAGTGTTGTACCGATTTGTACGCTCCTTCTTCTGGTTGCATCCCCTTTACTCATTATACATTCATCGAAATGTGCCTTTTTCCTCACATCAAATTTTATATGTCTGTACTTTTCAAAACTTGGATTGTTGATTACTCTGGTTTTTTTTCTACTTCAATAAAAATTTGTATGGAAAAAAAGTTTTTACACTGTATCATTTAGAGTCTCTTAATTCTCTGTAGTGAGCAATGTGCATGCACTCTCTAGTACATTTCATCCAATTTGCTCTTATACAGAGGTTTAGGGCCGTTTCTTTCCGCTGACTAGCGTATTGAGATGACTGTTTGTACATGCAGTTATAAGTCCTCTGAAACTACCGATCTTACTGTTATGTCGACATGTGTATTCAACCTACTGTTTTGCACTCTGTATGTTCCTGCTCTTTGTACTTAATAAAAATATATTGTTAAAAAAGAACTGAAAAATATAACTTTAAGCCTTCTGGTCAGGATCAGTTCAATCACAAATGCAAAAAATGGTCTTAATTATGTTGAGCTTAGTGAAATACACTAAAGGCCAATTTCTAAACACTAACACTATTAAAGAGCTGGCCTTCTTTACTGAAAAGGATGAAATGTTAAACATTAAACCAGAAGACGTCATCTGGAATGAAGGCAGAGTACGAAATCATTTTACTATGCATCCAAAATATTTGTTGACATTAATTACAATGTGTTTAAAATGGGAAAATGCCTATTGTACAGATCTGAATGCAAACGTGATCAGCTTAGGGGTCAATTCACAAAGCTGCTGAGGGATCTAGCCGTAGCTTCGGCTGATCCTTTGGCTAGCTTCTGCCCCAGGACTCTTTCGGTTCAGTAGAACCGACGGGCTGCTTTATGGGCTATTCACTATAGTTGGCCGAAGTTGGCCGAGCGGCTCAGTCGAGACGAAGGCATATGCTTCGGCTGACTGATCCCAGGTGAAAGTCGAAGCTGGCCTACAGCCTGCTACTGACAGCTGGGCGGAGCCAGCCGTCATCTCACGGCTGGCTCCAGCCACTTGCAGAGACAGATCAGCATCCCTGGTTACCAGGTAACCAGGGATGCCCATCTGTCATTACACTGAGAACCCAGCGGAGCCACCGTGATATCACGGCGGCTCCGCCGGGTTCTCAGTGTGAAATGTTGTGCTGAATAATAAATAGTAATAAATAAATAATAAATAGTAATAAATACAGTAATAAATAGAAATGCACCAATACCTATACCGATACTAGTATTATCATACTTGCCCAAATGCTCCGATACTGTTGTGACTGCAATAATGTACAACATAGCATATACATTGCAAAAGTCAGGAGATTTATGTGCGACACAACATAAACAGTGTACGGCATGCAGTGCAAGGGTCAGAGGTATAACATACAACATAGCTATTGCAGTACTGAGGACAGACGTATAATGTACAACATAGCTAATACAGTGCAGGGGCCAGGAGTATAACATCTCTGTGAGTGCACAGTGTGGGTGAAGCGCTCTTTCACTGCTTCCTTTTCCCAGCACCAGAGTCAGAACAGAACTTGGCATGGCCCCATAAGGAGGCACTATAATGCTCCCTTCCGTAACACCACACAAAAGCACAGATGTGCTGAACTGCATTAGGGAGAATTTTCATACAAATGAGCCACCACCGGATTTACCTGTGACTGATTCCCCACCTAAATTGCATATGAATAAGCTTTAGGCACAATGTAACAAGGGAGGGGATGCCAAACTGAGGAAGTGACTGACAGACTTAACGAGTTTCACACTATGATCCCAAGACACAGCCCGGGTCACAGTCTTCAAAGGGACGGCTAAATAAAAAAGGGGACTTTCAATATGTATACTTGTCTAAATCCATCATAGTGACAATACTAGAAGAGAGGTGTGGAAAGCTTACGACTCCAAGAGGTCCTCTTACTATGCTTGCACAGTAGCTGGGAAGTCTGTTAAAGGAGAACTATGAGGGGGGTGCTTTTCACTCACCTCATAGTTCTGGCTGACCTGTGACAATGAGACTGTCACAGGTTGGCTCAGTCATTCGGGAAGTGAGCGAACACATACCGGCATTCACTCACCTCTCGATCCTGTCACGGCTCTCTGCTGGATTCCTCCCTCCCCGCTCCGATCCGCCAGCGCTGACTGGATGGGAGAGGGGGCGGGTACAGCTAGCTCTGCCTCTAGATAGGCAGAGCCAGCTGTCAGTCACGCAGCTGGGCGGATCCCGGCATAATTGTCGGGATCCGCTTCAGCTGTGCCGTCTCAGTATACAGCAAGCTACAGCTCGCGGTATACTGAGCCTAGGGTGACGGGAGGACACTAGTTTGTGTCCTCCCATTACCCTAAGGAGAACTATGGGGAAAAGCCTTAACCACATAGTTCTCCTTTAAGAGATCTTCGAGACACCTGGTATTGCAAGTATGCATGCACTATTTTTTTTTTTTTCAAATTCACATGGTTCACATTAAAAAATCTTTTTCAGTTCTGCTTTAAAACAAAGAAAACAAATATTTGTAAACAATGTTTATGGAGTACAATAATGTACGGAGGACGTATCCAAATACTGTTCAACCAAGACTAGACTAGAGAAAAACTCAAAAGTTAGGAGGCAGCTGTCATTTTTAAAGAGCTCCTCGGATTTGTGTCTCCTCGTACAGTGTACGTGACAAGTCATTTGGTCCCTTTGTGGCTGGACGTACAGTGTACGTCTCCCGTCACGAAGGGGTTAATGTGTGATTTGTTATATACAGTATATATTAGGGATGCAGTGATACCATTTTTTCCATACCAAGTATAATTAATGATACTTGTCGTCACAGATACCAATTACCAATACCTTTTTGTTTATTGTCATGTGACAGTTTTTCTAACACAATACAGACTAATGATTTCAGGTCAGTGGTGGAGAGCCAGAGCCAGGTCCCAGCTACAACTGCTGCAACCCTGGTAGTTCTCATTAAATTGCCAATTATCGGCTCTGGTATCTGGACATCCCTAGCTCATTCCAATCAATTCCTTGGAAAAAAATATGTCCGCATCAGTGTTCAATATAGATTATGTTTAAGTGAATTGACAGCCTACATTGGACAATCAAGTCCCTCAACATATCCGATGGAGGGTAAGCTGCCCCAACAAGACACAGTTGGAAGAAAACAACTTGATCAGAGTTTTTCTTTATTTTCTTTATTGTTGGATGGTGTGGGAATGGGTTAGATCCTCTATCAAGTTTTACTTGTTGTCTCTGTTGCAGAGATTTACCCTTCTTAAGCTGGCCATATACCTATAGATTATCTGCAGATTTTCTATGGTCATATGGTAAAAGTGCAACAGATTCCTCCATCTATGCTAAATTGTGTGGATGGAGGAATCTACCATGGGCCAAGCTTCAGTATCTTGCCAGTCAGCCCCATTGGCTGTCAAAATAGCTAAACAATCTGATTGGATGCAAGCATTGTTCAGGTATTTTGAGAGCCAGCGGGGCCGACATGCAAGATACTGAAGCTTGGCTCAGTGGGCGATTCCTCCATCCACACAGTTTAGCATAGATGGAGGAATCTGTTGCACTTTTTCCATCTGACCACAGAAAATCTGCAGATAATCTACAAGTGTATGGCCAGCTTTATTGTTCTGCTGACTAGAGACAAAGATTGTCCATATTGATTGTCTGTGCTCTTTTCAGACTAGTCATAGAGGGATGGAATAGTCACTATTATAATAACTGGAGCCAGGACAGTTGCCTGATCAGGTTATTAAACTGAGTGTAATCATGGAGGGGCTAGAAAATCAACATTCTGAGGCAGAACTTACTTTAACATATGTTATATTATTTCATAAGCCCAGGGTTCCGATAGATAAGGAATTTCCAAGTTACAGTAGCAGATAGCAGAATTGTCTCATGTTTCCCTTTATCTCTGCAGATAGTGACAGCTGCTTCCAATGCCCCAATGAAGAATGGCCTGATGAGAAGAAAGTCAAATGTATTTCTAAAACATATGATTTTCTGTCCTATGAAAATGATGCAATGGCTATGTTTTTTTCATCAGCTTCAGCAATGTTTGTGGTGATCGCATTATTTGTATTAGGGAACTTTATTTATTACCGGAACTCTCCAATTGTGAAAGCCAATAACCGGACTTTGAGCTTCATCCTTCTGACCTCCATCTTCCTGAGTTTCCTCTGTGTCTTCTTGTTCCTCGGACGTCCTGTGGATGTAACCTGCATGCTGAGACAAATTTCATTTGCGATTTTCTTTTCTATTGGTATCTCTTCTCTTCTGGCCAAGACCATCACTGTCTGTATTGCCTTCAAAGCCACCAAACCCGGTAGTCCCTGGAAAAAATTGGTCACAGTCAAAGTATCTAATTCTTTGTTCCTGAGCTGTTCCTCTGTCCAAATTCTGATCTGTGTTATTTGGGTGTCATTGTCTCCTCCCTACCAAGAATATGACATGCACTCCTATCCTGGGAAGATCATCATTCAGTGTAATGAAGGGTCAGCTTTCGGGTTCTACTCTGTGTTGGGTTATATGGGACTTCTAGCAGCTGTGAGTTTTGTTCTGGCTTTCATGGTGAGGACATTACCGGACAGTTTTAATGAGGCCAAATACATCACCTTCAGCATGCTGGTGTTCTGCAGTGTCTGGATTGCCATGATCCCGGCCTATCTGAGCACCAGAGGGAAATACATGGTGGCCGTGGAGATATTCGCCATACTGACCTCCAGTGCTGGGATACTAGGTTGTATATTTTTCCCAAAATGTTATATTATCATTTTCAAACCTGAGCTGAACACTAGGAAACAAGTATGTTACATAAAATGATTCTGAGAAGTAATAACAGGGAATGTGAAGGTAGTTGGGGGTAAACATCATCTCATCACATAATAGAAAACCCCTTTAAGTAATGTACACCTTATCATTTCTTATAAGAGAATCTCTACCAACAAGGAGTTTCTTTAATGGCCATTAATAAAGGTTTTATTACCATTACAATTATTGTGAAGTATCTCTAATTTTCAGGGTTATTCACAAAAGGGTGAAGAGTTTGGAGAAGGCCGGAGAAGGGAACAATCTAGGACAACATAGCTGATCTAGAACGTGAGCTACCCGCCTTCTACCGATAATTCCTCAATATGTTTCACTAGATCAAACTGGATTTGTCTCAGGTAGAGAGGCCAGAGATAACTCCCTGATAACATTGGAACTCCCAGCCTACGATATTTTTATCTATAGATGCTGAAAAAGCATTTGATAGAGTGGCATTGGACATCCTTCTGGAAACTCTTAGATTTATTGGATTAGGGGATAAAATGATGGGATGAATCTCTGCAATATATTGTAACCCCACAGCACAGATACGGGTAAATGGGAATACACGGCCATATGCTCACCCAAGATGCACATCCGTGCAGGTGCGGGTGTCTATACTCGTACATTGACAGGATGGTTCCTGTCTGCATCCGAGCAAGGACACCTGCACCCACACGGATGTGCAGTTCGGGTGAGCGTACGGCCGTATACACCCATAGGGAAGAACAGGCTGCTGCGTACAATTACATGCAGCACCTGTCCTTTCTGGGAGCGGCCCGATACGGCTGTGCACGCTGCACAGATCTGTACGGGCTGACATTTAGCTGTGTGCATGAGGCCTTAAGGTAAAAGTGCCTTATTATTTATTTATCACAGGTATTTATATAGCACCAACAATTTACGCAGTGCGTTACATGTTCACACCAGTCCCTGACCTCAAGGAGCTTACAATCTAAGGTTCCTATCTCATATGCATATATATATAAGAGCCAATTAATCTTCCAGCATTTCTTTTAAGTGTGGGAGGAAACCAGAATACCCGGAGGAAACCCACGCAAGCACAAGGAGGGCATACAAACTCCTTGCAGAGAGTAACCTGGCCGGGATTCATCTCCAGTGCTGCAAGGCAGAAGTGCTAACCACTACGCCGCTGGGCTGCCTCTCTATTCACAGCCTTTTCAACTTCTGCCAAACACATTCCTAAACTCTACATTTTGAATATTTTGGGAATAACTCTGTTTAGTGAATGTGAATTTGTGGTTTTAAAGGTTTTTTTGGCATTTTATTAAACTTAATTTTTTTCAAGAACACACTTTTCTTGATGCCAGACAATGGCATCACTGATACTGTTTGTGAAAATCCAACTGTTCCGTCATACCATGTACACTTCATCTTCCAAGCATGTTATTAAAAGGAATGGCATTTTTCCCATGTCACACTCGAAATCACATTAAAATGCCCCTCTCCCTGCTGTATGTTTTTATTTGCTTTCTTAAATGTCTCCCATGGCAGGGCCCAGATCCCCGTGTCATTTTTGTCAATTGGCTTGTTTATTAACTTCAAAAAAAGGGCAATAATCTAGAATCAAGATTCTCTCCAACATAGACATCAATGGGTTTCACAGATTGTCACAGACTTACCCGGCGTGTCCCTGCGCTCCAGCAACGTGGCGTCTCGTCCGTGACGTCACACCGGCTCCGCCCACGGGGCGCGGCAACACAGGTAAAAGGTCTGCTGGTTCGTCACTCTGCGTTCTCTCGTTGTGGAGAGTCGAGTGACGAACAGAGAACCTGCAGGCTGCCTTTGTATAGTCTTCCCTGATCCCTATACTGACACACCAACAGACGTATCGAGACTTCAACCCCGCTGTGAGCGTAGAGCTATACGGAGCAAAACCGCAAGTATCCTGGACTCATTTCTTCTCTAGCTGAACCTGCTACTTGTATCGTGCCTGCTTCCATACTGCTTATGTTCTGCTATATCACACGTACACTCACTGTACCGCTCCAGCTGTTCCGGATTGCCTCACATTCCCTTGCCTACACTTGCTACGTGACACTGGTCTGATACAGTCCCAAACTACAGTAGTGACGCAAGAGGGGTTGTCATTGTGCATTGTCTGCTGATAAGTCTGTAGGAACTACAGACACCTGCCGTGTACTGCTTATTGCTGATTGCTATCTGCTTATAACTTTATATATGTGCTTCGCTATTGCCTATTGCTGATTAACCTGCCGGTTACCTATCCATTGACGCTGCATGATTGTCATATATTTTGCAGCTCCTTCGCTTGCTACCCATTAACCAGTTGCATCACCTGCTGTTTAACTCACCATTGATACACTGCCTGCTGGTACCGCATAAGTACAGCTCTCCACCTATGAGTGTGGAGTTAGGTGCAGTACCCTCAAGTCACAATAGCACCACTTAGCTTAGTTATAGGAAGTATATGATGAGTGCGGTCTCCCTCTCGCAGTTATTGTAATTGGGAGTCGCTCACTGAACTTCCTCATCAAATAAAACCCCCACCTGTTCCGCAGCTGAAATCCAGTTAGACGTATCACCTGTCCAGCCTTGACACAGATCAGTTAAGGTTTCATAGATTTCCAGAAGCATTTGATGAACCCTCCCATGAATCAAACTTTGAGAGAGCTTCCTTACTGCATAATGTTTCCACATTCTCAATCTGATTGTGGAAAGCTTCCTCTATAGGTACACTATGTATTGGCAATGCCAAGAAGACTTGGTGCACACCTCTGCAGATCATAATCTACTAAAAAACAGTTAGCAGCCTCAACTTCTCACTGGCTGATCTGCACCTTTCTCACTATAATTAATTCTACCTCCTACATGCAACTGCATCCCGCAGAGAAAGGTCCGCCTGCTCTTTCTGTCGTCGCTGGGCGAGTTGGAGTTGCTGCGTGAGGGTACGACTTGGTTGACAGAGGAGTCGGAGTCGCTGGTTCACCTCCGGTACCGGAGCATCGAGGGGCAGGTCCGGGAGGGTCACCGGATGGTAGCCGCAGTTGGCGTAAAACGGGGAGAGGCCTGTGGATGAGTGCTGCTGGTTGTTGTAGGTAAACTCCGCTAACGGGAGATGGTCCACCCAGTCGTCCTGTAGATAAGAGGAGTAGCAGCGGAGGTATTGTTCAAGAGTCTGGTTGGTCCTCTCGGTCTGCCCATTAGTTTGCTGGTGGTAAGCGGAGGACAGGCTGCGGGTGATGCGGAGACCTCGGCAGAAATGGGTCCAGAAACGGGACGTAAACTGCGAGCCCCTGTCTGAGACAACTGTGTCGGGGAGCCCGTGTAGTCGGAACACATGTTGCAGAAAAAGACTGGAGGTTAGTTGTGCTGTGGGAAGGCCAGAGGTCGGGATGAAGTGGACCATCTTCGTGCATCGATCTACCACTACCATGATGGTGGTACAAGCTCGCGAGGGAGGTAGGTCCACGATGAAGTCCATCGCAATGTCCCTCCACGGTGAGGACGGCACCGGCAGGGGTTGCAGTAACCCGTCGGGTCGGGAGGTTGGTCATTTGTGGAGCGCACAGATAGAACATGACTCCACGAAGGAATGCACGTCCGCCGTCACGGAAGGCCAAAGCGGGAGAAAAAGAGGGCCCACCTGGCTTGTCGGGGCCGTAATCGCTTGGCACTGCGAAGGTACTCGAGGTTCCGGTGGTCCGTATAGACCACCACGGGGTTTTCTGCCCCCTCCAGTAGATGTCTCCATTCCTCCAGAGCATTTTTGATGGCGAGCAATTCCCTCTCGCCCACGTCGTAGTTACGCTCGGCCCCGGTGAGCTTGCGGGAGTAGAAGGCAATGGGGTGCAGGAGCTGCTTCTCCCCTTGGCACTGGGAGAGAATGGCTCCAACCGCCCCCTCGGAGGCATCGGTCTCCAGATAGAAAGGACGAGTGGTGTCTGGTTGCGCTAGAACAGGTGCCTGGGTAAACAATTGCTTGAGGCGCTGGAACGCCTTGTGGGCCTCTGGAGTCCAGCAGAACGGCACGTTACTCCTGGTCTGGGCAGTGATGGGGGCACAGACGGCTGAAAAGTTGCGGATGAACCTCCGGTAGAAGTTGGCGAAGCCGACGAACTGCTGTACCATCCGTCTGTTGCGGGGGATAGGCCACTCCAGGACAGCCCTGATCTTCTTGGGATCCATCTCTACTCGTCCAGGGGAGAGGACATAACCCAGGAATTCAACGGAGGTTACCTCGAAGGTGCTCTTCTCCAACTTGCCGTACAAGCTATGGGTTCGGAGGCGGCGGAGCACCGTTTTTACGTGCTTCTCGTGTTGTGGCAACGTCTGGGAGAAGACAAGGATGTCATCCAGGTATACGACTACATAGGAGTCCAGGAGATCCCGAAACACGTCATTGACGAAACACTGGAAGGTGGCAGGGGCGTTACAGAGCACGAAGGGCATCACGAGGTATTCGTAATGCCCAAACCGCAAGTGAAAGGCCGTCTTCCATTCATCGCCCTCCTTGATGCGGACAAGGTTGTAGGCTCCCAGGAGGTCGATCTTGGTAAAGAACCGGGCATCTTTCACCCTGTCCAGTAGTTCAGGAATAAGGGGAAGCGGGTACCGGTTCTTCTTGGTAATGTCATTGAGGGCCCTGTAGTCCACGCAGGGTCGGAGGCCGCCATCCTTCTTCCCCACGAAGAAAATGCCGGCCCCAACCGGTGAGGTGGAGGGGCGGATAAACCCCTTCGCCAGGCTGTCTTCAATGTAGTCCTTTAAGGTCTTGGTCTCGGGTTCAGAGAGGTTGTATAGGCGCCCATAGGGCAATGGAGCTCCCGGGAGAAGGTCGATAGGACACTCATATGGCCTGTGGGGAGGCAAGGTATCTGCGCCTTTTCTCTCGAACACGTCTGCATACTCACGGTATTTGTTGGGCAATCCGTGTTCGATAGTACCTAGGGCAGTTGGAGGGCTGGAAACGCAAGGAGCACAGATCGAGGAACTGGAAGGGGACTGGAAAGAGACGGATCCAGTGGCCCAGTTGATCTGGGGATTATGTCTCTGGGGATTATGTCTCCGAAGCTAAGGGATTCCTAGGATTACGGGGAACAGCTGAGAGGGCACGATGTCCCATGTGACTCGCTCAGAGTGGTGGTTACCAATGTGGAGGAGCAAGGGATGTGACTCCATGGCGACGGGGCCAATCTTCAGGGTGCTGCCGTCCACCATGTGTGGCTGAGAAGGATTCGCTTTAGGGCGCAGCGGAACTCCCAGTTGTGAGGCTAACTCCTGGTCCATGAAACAGCTGCTTGCTCCTGAATCGATGATGGCAGGGAGGTTAACCCCATTCTTGTCCAACTGCAGGGAGACAGGGATGGTGAGGTGAGAAGAATTACGGCATATAGGCCAGTTTAGACTCCCCATGGGTGCCTCTGGCCTACCTGCCGGAGGTTTGTTGGGACAGTCCTTCAGGAAGTGACCAGGCTTGGCGCAGTACAGACATAGGTGCAGTGTCCGGCGTCTGGTTCTTTCGACGGCAGACAGGGGCCCACGAACCACCCCGATCTGCATTGGTTCCTCCCCGCTGGAGTCTCCGAACACGGGAGCAGGTGCCGGAAGCGGATCCAGACGTCGTGCATCTAATCACGAGAGCCAATGGCAGGCGAGAGGTGGTATGGGTGTGTACGAGAACCTCCCCCAGCTAGGTCCACACCTGAGGCCTAAACAGGTGCAGGCACACTATGCACGTGCTCCTGGGGATGCGCGCACAGCCTGCGTACTGCGCATGCGCACCTGCCGCACGACTCGCGCATGCACACATGCAACCCGGGCGCCAGTGGTTCTGCCAGGCTGGAGGGAGACCCGTACCCTGCGCCGTGCCCGCTGACCCTGTGGGGAGGTGACACCCCTGGTTTCCTGACAGTGATCACCGGGATTGATTGTACAAAACAAGCTTCCCCGCTGTACATTTAGCTCTGGTGCCCAAATCAAGGCTAAATGTAGAAAACAACTACCTGCAAGGTGTCCGTAACTGCATGTCCCAGGCATCGGGAAATAGGAATTCCTCACCCCTGCTGCCCCTCTACTCCCTGCTGCCTGCTGCCCTGCTGGCCTTGTAGGAAGCCCAGTAGGTTGAAATAATATTCTCCATGAATCAGTGTTCTTGTTCAGCAAAGGCATGATGATACCTAAAACATCTGGGAGGAAGGACATTTACTTATGAGTCTTTACCCAGTTTTCATTTCCTCTTTTTCATAAGCTTATTTTAAATCTTAGCATCAATTTCTACAAAAAATAAATACAAAATATACTAGTTGCAATAAAAGAGTTTCACTGTCCATTATATAATTTAATGTTAAAATTATGTTGCAACTGTTACTGTAGTCCTGCCAAGTCTGTAAATGTAAATAGATACTTCAGATCCATAATTCTCACCATGACATATTTTATGTCACTCAAAGAGGAACAAGTAAATATATTCCTCTCTCCAGTTTCAGGCCACCAAGTAATGGCTTACTCTGCACAAGGGACGGGATGTGTGAAGCTTTAACTACTTTGTATGTATGGTATTTACTTGCAGGGCAACTATGTCAAAGCAAATTTATCCAGAGATGATGTTTCATTTTGCCTTATCTGCATAGACTTTTTCAGGGAAAATATTTCCTTAAGTCCCCATACTTGAACTCAAGGCCCTAGCCTGGGACAGTAGGCTGTAATATTACTGTCCACGACACAGAGTTTGTGTCCAGCAAAGGCCTGATAATGCCTAAATGTCTGACAGGAGGGGCATTTACTTATGAGTCTCTCATGTAATGCACAATAGAATTTACCAAGTATTATTTTTTTCTTTTTCGGAAGCTTATTTGGCATCTTAACAACTTCTACAAAAAAAGAACATAGAATACGAAATAAACCAGCTAGACTAAGAGTTTCATGTAAAATATAGATTTTAATTTTAAAGCTGATATTGCAACTGTTACATCAGCCCTTTGTTCTGCAGAGTCTGTAGATGTAAATCAGTGTCAGTTCATGTATATAAGGAGCTGGTGATTGTGTGCCCTCTCCAGTGCTGAGGATGTGCAGCACTGTCAGTGACCATAATGTGTGAGAAGATCGGATGTACTGTATGTCATGAGTTGGTCTCTTGTACACAATCTGTTCTATCTTCTGGCTCTTATCTTGTCTTTCACACATTTTGGAACATTACTAACCCAAAGCTCAGCCTCTCCTTGTAGGCTCAGACGCCTAAAGCCTATGTTTGAGTATGAATATCACCAACAAGGAGATGTCATGATTGGAGGACTAATCTCTGCTCACTACAAGGTGGAAAAGTCCTACATGACATATTATTATAACTGTGTATACTCTTCTTTCTGTGATACGTAAGTCTTTTTGTTTCTTTTTTTTATTCTTAGTAAACTTTGTTGCATTAAACCCATTCAGGGCTGGAGGCTGACAATGACCAACTGTATGAAGGGGACCAATTCATAATGTGAAGGGAGCTCACAGGCACTAGATATCAATGTCACATATAATTTTGTGTATTACTATATTATTGAGTTTCACTCAACAAGCACTGGATCATTCATTTAAAGCCCTTTATTTTAGTCAAGGGTTTCACTGCTCATCTCCAGGTCTCCCGTTTTCTTGTCTCTGACCAGGGTGAAGCTCCAATTTCATAGACTCCTTCCAACACCAAGTCAGTTTATTGTTGTATCTGGCTGTGGTATAAGGTGATTCGGTGACTTCCTGTGTGAGCTTAGCCTTACAAACACACATCACAACTATTTATCTCTTCTGCAGTTTTTACAATTTTACACAAAGTCTAAAAGTCTATGCCAAGCCAGAAATGTTTTCTAGTTTTTGTGGAGTGGGGAAGGTATTTGTTTTTTTTTTTCTTCTTCTTCCCGGGGTACTTTTATAGTTGAATCAATTTTATTAGACCAAAAGAAAATACATACGTACACAAGTACAAGTAGTACAAACAACACATGGAATGGATTGAATGTCTGGATCTACTACTAAAGTGTTGAACATAAACAGTGAACATAAGCAAGAACATTATAGAATAAAGGCAAGAAAGGGGCAATATGTATTACTGGAATTGTGGCAATAGACTAAGGAGTTGCTCGCTGTACGATGTGACATCTCATCAATACACATTGATAAGAAAAGAATAAGAGGGAAAATGAGAAACAGGAAACCAACAGGAGGAGGCAATGAGAACGGGAAAGGGAAATAAATAGAGAAAGAGGAAAGTGGAAGGAGAATTAAAGGCAACCCAGAGACCCCTTGTCAAGGTACCAAGATATATAGGTCACAGGTGTGAGGGCTTTACAAAAATTTACCTAAGGTGTAAGAGGTCATAAACCTGGGATAGGTAAGTAATCTAGGGAGAACATTCATCTTCAGTAGCACCCCCCTGCCAAAACCATGTGTAGGTCAAAGACCTCCAGGTAGCTAAATATATTAGAAGTGTGTCTTGCAAGGGGGTGAAGTTCAGGGAGTAAAGGTCAGCCAAATTAGATGGAAGTTTATCTCTTAGATACTGGACATGAGAGGCGCGCCACTGAAAAGGAAAGTCCCCCTGTAATCTTTCCTCCATAGCTACTGGAATGTTTATAGTTAGGGCTTCCGATTTTGAATAGTTGATTTGGGGGTTACAAAGGGCTTCATAATTCCCAAAGAGGTGCAACCATCTGGGCAGTGAGGTCCGGGGCTCAGCAAGAAAAAAGAGTATCTCATAGGCATAAGCTTCTATTTTGTGTTCAGTGTCCTCCACACATATCTCTTTGAATCAGAGGGTCCTTTTGAACCAGTCTAATGAAAGGTTTTAGGGTCAAGACAAATAAGGTTGGGGATAGGGGTCAACCCTGCCAAGTGCTGTTTTAGAGAGAAAAACTATTTGATATGCAGCTCATCAATCTGACACGTGCAGAAGGATTGGAGTATATGGCAGGCAGCCAGCCCAACATCCTTGAAGGTAAGCCAATGTGCCGAAACATATAGTCCCAGGCCACCCAGTCGAATTCCTTCTCCGTATCAGTAGACAATAAAATGGCTTCAATACTCAACTCCTGGACACTCCCTTCCCTAGTCTGACTACTACTGAGTAACAGGGATGTGCGGTGAGGTTAGTGGCAGGTGATGCACCCCCTGCCCGCCCCCGGGCCTGGTCACTGAGCCTGTGAGGTAGGAAGGGAAACCACTCCGCCTGTGGGGTGTGGGAGCAGGGAGGAGCATCCCTGTCCCCTACTGGCTCATCGCTGATGAGCCATCTACTGTAGATGGATGACGTCAGGTTTATTTTCCTTTTTTTGATTGGATGGCTTGTAGCAATGGTACTTTGACATTGATCCAAACCATCCACAGAGCTCAACCCTTTAACTCCAAGTCAGCGGCTTGTTGTAGCTTTGACCTCACTGTGTTATGTTACACACAGCAGTGGGGAAGATCGCTTCTGTGTAACCTAACATAGATGTCAAAAGCCGGATATAGCTCCACCTGTAATTGACAGGCAGCACTCCATCCTTGACAGGTTACATAGTAGGGAGGCTTTGCCCGCTGTGTAACCTGTTAGAAGACGGTCTGAATGGAGAAAAAGCTGTCAGCTTCAGATTTAAGGAATAAGACGCTATATCAAGTTAAATTCTGGGCCCGGTCGCAATTGCGACCGCTGCGACCCTGGTAGTTCCGCCAGTGTCTCCAATCCTTTGCTTATCTGCCCCAAAATGTGGATGGTAATTCCTGAATCTTCATGAACAATGCAAGACCAGTGGCGACCACTGGTCCTACATTGTACTGTATGTGATGATATCAGTGAGAGGAGAAGAGACATAACTGATCGGAGACCTGCAAAATGATATGTTTTAGAGGACAGGTTGTAACCACCAAAACCAGTGGGGAGGAGGACGGTGAGACCCCACATTATGCTACTGTCTGAATTTAATCCCCTTAGACTAAACAACCTTTACATCAGTGGCTGAACCTGTGTAACCTCAGGACCCACATTTGTCCTTGGTCATTAAATCGTGACCCGAGTCGCAGTGCAATGCAATGCACGGCATTGCAGTACCGGGAGTTCGGGTGCAGGCGATCAGACTGTGGGCAGGAGGTGCATTCGGGGTGTCATTCAAATGAATGGCAATGCAACACACCGATTGTGTGGTATAGTGCATAAATCGCATGAGACTGGGTGATTAACGCACTGTACTAGTGTCAATGGACCCTCAAAAACACTGACAGACACACAAAGGCCAAAGACACAATCTCACACACACATAAAGAAAGAAAAAAAAGTTATATTGTTTTTTTGGAGTGTGTAAGATCCACCCAGTCTCCAAACCTTATGAGTACTGGAGTGGATCCTCAGCCTGGGGTCCGGTTTGGGCTGCTGTGCTGTGATGGAGCTCCATCCATATGCACATTGCTTGTACAGCTCCTTTTTGGGCCCTCTATAGGGCACATGTGGGAGCTATAAGCAATGTACATATGGATGGAGCTCCCTTATGGCCATACTTCCAGCCCGCCCCACCTCAAGCGGACACGCAGGGTCGGGCAGTATATTTTGAATGGCTGCTCGGTGCGAGAACTGACAATGCTGCGCTAGGGGGAGGCTGAGGAATGTCCCACCTAGAAAAGTGGAAGGCATATGGCGATCCACAGAACATGGGTTCGCGACCCATTTTTGGGTCACAACCCACCAGCTGAGAACCAAGGCTGTGCATTATGAATATGCTCGGAAAGATGGACACATTTCATTTTTTTGATGATCTGGAATTTCACTCTTAAATGTCTCTGCAAGTCCTGTCATTTGTGTTCTTATTTTCTGAATGACCCTTGCCTGTGCAAGTGTTCTATTGGTCTAGCTGAACTTTTTTTATGTGCTCACGTTATCCATGTAAATGTGTAAGCTGCAACTGAAATAATCACTATAGCTTGCAATCATTGGCCAGCTTTATTAAACCCACTTCCTCTGAGCCCAAACCATTACTGACCTGTCCCTAGCTTTAGACTTTTACTGGATGGTGAAAGGAGAAGCGGGCTGTAATGAGCTCATTTTATTGTCACTCCTCCTATTAGCATGCTTCTTGTCAGCATATAAATAGACAGGTTCCATTTAGTTCTTCTTCCTCTCCCAGACTGAGATCTGCTGTACAGGGACTGCAAGAGGTTGATATCAGATCAATACTGTTTGCATTGAAGGATAACATTTAATAATGTATTATTGATTACAGAGATATATTTTGTATACATTTGTCTGAAATTAAGGTTTAAATTAAGCTTTTGAATGTGAAGCTAATTAAGAATCATCATGACTGATGGATTCGTCAATTTTTGTCCCTCTGTTAAAACCCCAATAAACACACGGACTGCGCAACATGGATTTTAACGGCCACATCAGCCCTTTTATTAACCAAACAGTTTTAACAATAACCAAAAATAATAAACCAAATAATATACACCAATAACACTGTAAACAATGGTTGACCTGAGAAGGGGTCTTTGGGTGCCCAACAGCTCCAAAAAGGCCTCTCCTACCACTCCACCCATGTCCCCAGCCGCACCACAACCAGCTCGAGGACACTTACTCCTTCTGGGTTCCCAAGGGGCCAGGCCCCGCCCTTTACAAATCCGGACACCAACAGGGGGAAGCACCCATACCAGCTGAGGGCCCCCCATTTTTGTACTCAACTCCGATTTTGTAGACCTCCCAAAGACCCCCTAACCCGCCACGCGAGCACGAGTGACACCTCACTCAAGCGAGTCACCCCACACCTGCACCGCTCGCTAGATCCCATCCTGTAGACCCAGAAACCAAAATCCTACAAGTCAAGAGGCCCCCAAGCCGAGCGAGAAATTTGCCCACCACCCGATTGAGCTTGATCTGGGCCTTATTCAGGCGCTCCACCGATCGGGCATACCGCCAAGCCCTCCTGGCCACGATATCTGACCAAACCACTACCACCCCAGGGAACTCCCGCCTAAAGCGCAGCAAATCAAATTTAATGTCCCGGATCAAATCCCTGGAAGCACGGACCCCCAGATCGTTGCCCCCGACGTGCAACACCAAAACGTCTGGGGGCCGATCAATCCGGGAAAAATTGTGAAATTCCGGCAAGACCCGGCTTCATGTCATGCCCCTAACGCCCAACCACCGCAGTGTGGCAACGTCCCGGGGGACCCCTAGCTGCCTGCCCTCTGGCCTAGCGTCAGCCCGAATCCCCCCCCAAAAGACGTAGGAATCTTCCAATATCCACACCAGGCCTTGCCGGAACTCTGTAAGAAAAAAAACAGAAAACAATTAACCACACAAGCCAAATTCGGTCACCCTCATACTCTATCCTACACTCTCTTACTCACATTTTCAATCTTTCACTCTCTACTGGAATCTTTCCTACCCCTCTTAAACATGCACTAGTCACCGCAATACCCCAAAAACCTTCACTGGACCCTGCCAACCTCAATAATTTCAGACCTATCTCCTTACTCCCATTCACCTTTAAACTACTAGAACGCCTTATCTACAACCACCTGAGTTGCAACCTCGCTAATAACAACCTTTTGGACCCCTTTCAGTCCGGCTTTCGCCCTCAACACTCCACTGAAACCGCCCTCCTAAAACTCACCAATGACCTAATAACAGCTAAAAAGAACGGCCACTACTCCTTACTCTTGCTATTAGACTTCTCTGCTGCTTTTGACACTGTTGACCACCCGCTGCTCCTCAAGAAACTCCACTCGTTTGTGGAGGCAGACCCCACCTGGCAGCCTCGGTTGCTGCCCCTACCCGAAACGAATGAGTATTAAACTGCCGAGAATCTCGGCCCACCCCTGCCAAACAATGCTGAAACACTGCCAAAAACTGATAACGGTGCAGAGTGGAAGCATCCGCGTGCCACAAAAAGGGGCCAGCCGCCTGTCCCCTCAGCTCCATAAAACCCCTGACACAAGAGACCGGGCAAACCGCCTCTGGTTCCACCCTGCCCAAAACAACCATCGCCCCCCGACCCAACTGATCGGTCTTGAAACAACGGATCTGCACTTCCACCAGATCACCATTTAAACACACATCCCCCCACTGCAAACCCCCCAAACCTTGCCTATTGTTACTGCCAATGAACAGAACCGCCTCGTACCGGGAAACGCACACCCCCTCCAACACACCCATAAGCTCCACCAGTAACTCAAAAGACACCGGACGCCTGGAGTCCGGGGCCACATGACCCTTCCGAAAACCACACATTGCCTGCCGCACCAAGAATTGCTTGGTCACGTCCTGCACACCCATAGATTTAAACAAAAAGGCGAAAGCAGCCAACCGCCCATTCATCTTGGAAACCGACACCCCCTGCGCAAAACCATGCCCAATATAATACAACAGGAATGACAACCGATCGCCGTCAGACAATGGGGCAGCCGCTCCACTCACCAAGTCCGACCATTCCCGCCAAGCCGACGAGTACGCCGTCCAAGTGCCCGTACTTACCGACTGCCGAATCAGCACTGCGGTGACGCCAATGCCACCCTCCAGAGATGCCCAGGACAAGGAATCCCCAGCCACTCTGCTCCCGGGGCCAGCGACCAGAACCTGTCCCACTGAAAACGAGACAACGCATCAGCAACCGAATTCTGCACCCCAGGAACATGCACTGCTTTAACAAAACAATTGAGCCGAAAGCAAGTGAGAACCAAATGCTGCAGCAAACGCACCACCGGGGGCGAATAAGCCGACAACCGGTTCACCGCCTCGACCACACCCATGTTATCACAATGGAACCGAATACGCCGATCACGAAAACGCTCCCGCCAAACCTCCATGTCCACAATGATGGGAAACAATTCCAAAAGCGCCAAATTGCCCAAAAAACCCGCCTCGCGCCAATTCTCAGACCATGCCTCGGCACACCAAGCCCCCTGGCAATAAGCCCCAAAACCAGTGCTGCCCGCCGCGTCCGTGTACAATTCAAGGTCAAAAGCCAACACCACAGGCGCCATCCACAATGATCTACCGTTATAAGTCTCCAGGAACGCTTCCCACACCGCCAAATCCGCCCTGTGGTCGCCAGTCAAACGAACAAAATGATGAGGGGATGTGAGCCCCCGCTGTAGCTGCACACAAACGCCAATTGAAAATCCTCCCCATCGGCATGATGCGACTGGCGAAGTTCAATTTAACCAAGAGAGATTGAAGCAGACGAAGACTCACCTTCCGCGTCCTACGAACCGCACCCACCTCCCGTTGGAGATCCACAAGCTTGTCCTGTGGCAAGCGGCATTTCATGGCCTGCGTATCAATGATGATACCCAAAAACTGCAACTCGGTCACAGGACCCTCAGTTTTGTCGTGCGCCAGCGGAATACCCATCTCCTGGGCCACCCGTTCTAATGTCCTCAACAACACCGAACAGAGGGGGGAACACGGCGGGCCAACGCACAAAAAATCGTCCAAGTAGTGGATGACGGACGAAACCTGAGCCACATCACGCACTACCTATTCGACAAACGTGCTAAACTTTAAAAAAAGGAACAGGAAATTGAACACCCCATAGGCAAGCAACGATCAATAAAATACCGCCTGTCCCACCGACAGCCAAGCAAGGGCTGGCTATCGGGGTGCCCGGGGAGCAACCGAAACGCGGATTTGATATCCACTTTGGCCAGCAGTGCGCCCTTGCCATAACGCTGCACCCACGCCACCGCCGTGTTAAACGATGTATAGGACACCGAGCGCAAATCCGGACTAATGGCACTGTTAACGGACGCCCCCTTCGGGTACGACAAGTGGTGAATAAGCCAAACTTTTTGAGGCTCCTTCTTGGGAACGCAAAACAAATGACAAACGCACTCAACAATTTGTCACCAGCTATACAGTAAGGTGCACACGAAATGGGCTTTGAACAGTAAAACAGTAGAAAGGTATCATGGCACACTCACAAACCAGCATGTAAAACAAAAAATCGTCCAAGTAGTGGATGACGGACGAAACCTGAGCCACATCACGCACTACCCATTGGACAAACGTGCTAAACTTTAAAAAAAAGGAACAGGAAATTGAACACCCCATAGGCAAGCAACGATCAATAAAATACCGCCTGTCCCACCGACAGCCAAGCAAGGGCTGGCTATCGGGGTGCACGGGGAGCAACTGAAGCGCGGATTCGATATCTGCTTTGGCCAGCAGTGCCCCCTGCCATAACGCTGCACCCACGCCACCACCGTGTCAAACGATGTATAGGACACCGAGCACAAATCCGGACTAATGGCACTGTTAACGGACGCCCCCTTCGGGTACGACAAGTGGTGAATAAGCCAAACTTTTTGAGGCTCCTTCTTGGGAACCACGCCTAAAGGGGGCACAATCACCTCGGGAATAGGCAGGGTCGCAAACGGCCCTGCCATCCTGCCCATCTCGACCTCCTTGTCCAGTTTGGCCGAGACCACCCAAGGGTAAATAAATGCAGATTTAAAATTTTCGAGGACGGAGGCAGGGACAGGATGGACAGGACAGGGAATCCGAAAACCCAGACTAAAGCCGCCCCGCAAAAAGTGCGGCAGAGTCTGACGATTGGGACTTGCCCCTCTTAAAACACCTGGATAATCCATGTGAGCTTCCGCAGCTAGAGCACTCATGCTTGAAATGACAGGAGGACCCAAAGCGGCAAGAGCCCTCGTTGAATTGCCAACAATAGCCCTTCCGCTGTCCAGCCGACTGTCCCGAGGCCCCCTGGAAAGGGCGGTCCCGGCACCCGGGGCTGCTCCATGAGCTGAATCCACAAACCAATATCTTTGTGATCCCAACGCACATCATGACGAACAGCCTTCCGCAGGCGGAACTGCTCGTCAAAACGCAGCCACGCCGTGCCCCATATACCCTGTGCGCCTCCCCGATCACATCCAAATAGCAGAACAACGCTGAACAATGCTCGGGCGCCCACTCACCAATTACACTAGCCAAAATAGCGAACGCCTGTAGCCAATCCGTAAATGTGCGCGGAATGAGACGCCAGCTACGCTTTTCCTCCTCTTTCTTACTCTCATCCGCCTTACCCTTCTCTATATTGAACTTCTCCAACGGCAACAAAGAAAACAGCTCCACATATTACCCCTTCCAAATCTTCTCCCTAACCTTTGGCTTCAAGTGCACCCCCAAAGGGCCCTCAAAGCAAACATATACCTGCCCTTTCACCGAATCCGCCAAGCGAACCGTGTCAGTGTCCTTCGCCGCAGGGGCCCCCGCTCCACCCGGTGATGCAGCCATGGAATCAGGCCCCCCAGCCACGGAAGCAGAGGTACCTGTGACGGACCGCCTGGTACCCCGACTGGGTACCTCCGTCCGTAAATCAGCTTCCTCTCCGCTGGAACCCGAATTCCAGTGTCCTCAGCCCAAACCTGCCTAATTATTGGACAGAACCAATATTTTAGGACAGAACGCTAACCTCCTCAACCGTCAGACAACACCAATGTTGAGGTGGAAACCAAGATCTGCTTTATTGAAGACCAGCTCAGTATATATACAGTACAAGAAGTCTAAACACATAACGCAATCAAACATGAACAGCATGCAAACAGACATCCCCTCCCCCTCCCCGATGCCTTAATGATCGAATAGGGAGAGAGGATCTCCCTATTCATAGGTGATCTACTCATCTACACCCGGACTTAGCTACTCCTAGAATCAGCTATCCTAATTCCATCATCAACACAATACAACAAAGGGACCAATAAACTGTAACAGTTCAATGTCTAGAATAATCCCCCTTCAGTGCTGCTGGAGTCACAGCCTGTACCTATAATACACACAGGATCATCCAAATGTAATGCCAGGGAACATGTACAGTACATCCCTTCACACATAAACCTGGTAGAAGGGTTAATTGTAACCCCAAGAGGTCCGGGGGGGTCTCCATAGTTCTGGGTCCATAGTCAGTAGGAAGGAGACTAGCCCCCAAGCTCCTCCAACAGCACCAGTGACGGTTCAGTCCATCACATTTCTCCCTTCCCAACAGTAGACTAACCAGGTACCAGACCACCAACTGGTCTGGACCTGTGTTAGTCGGGCAAGATAAATTCAAAAGCTCTTCCAACTGGTCCGCTTGACTCTCCTGCAGGAGAGTGATGCCACCCACATCTTCTCCTGGGTAAACACACTGCCGCTGGGGAACGAGGACACTCACCTCCCCTCCCTGGAACTCCGGGTGCTGCTGGGGAGAAGTGTCGGGTACACTCTCTCCTGGGAACATTTCCAGCTGCTGGGAAGAAGTGACAGCTGTGCCTTCTCCCTGATGCTCCATCTGCCACTGGAGAGAGAGGTCAGCTACCTCCACTCCCTGGCTCTCCATCTGCTGCTGGGGATAGAGGTCAGCTACCTCCTCTCCCTGGATCTCCATCTGCTGCTGGGGAGAGAGGTCGGCTACCTCCACTCCCTGGATCTCCATCTGCTGCTGGGGAGAGATGTCGGCTAACTCCACTCCCTGGATCTCCATCTGCGGCTGGGGAGAGAGGTTGGCTACCTCCACTCCCTGGATCTCCATCTGCCGCTGGGGAGAGAGGTCGGCTGCCTCCACTCTCTGGATCTCCATCTGCTGCTGGGGAGAGAGGTCGGCTGCCTCCACTCCCTGGATCTCCATCTGCTGCTGGGGAGAGAGGTCGGATGCCTCCACTCCCTGGATCTCCATTTGCTGCTGGGGAGAGAGGTCGGCTGCCTCCACTCCCTGGATCTCCATCGGCCGCTGGGGAGAGAGGCCGTCTGCCTCCTCTCCCTGGAACTGTGAGGCTGTACCAGGTGCCGGGCAGAGGCTTGCAACCCTTTGCCCTGTTGCCAGCGCCTCACCTGGGGACTCAGCAAGCTGTACAACCTCCAAAGTAAAATCCATTAAATCCAGTGTCTCTGGGGATGTGGCTTCCACTGGGTCTTCATCTTCGGAAGGGAATAGCAGACCACTTTCCATCAGCTCCCGGTAGTCCATTTCTAGGCACCACTCTTGTTGGACCAGCCAGGCCAGGTCGGACTCCAAGGAATGGACTTCCATAGTCTGCAACCTCCTTTGCCGTTTGGTTTGGATGTCCCAGAACCGATAGTCCTCGGGACTGCCAAAATCAGCCTTCTCCCCAAACGCTTCCCACAATAAGCCGGGGCTGCAAAGGTCATCACCTTCCGAGGAATAGTGCATGCCCGCCTTCACTTGCCACCGGTTGGCAAACCAGTATAGCGCTTGGTACTGGTCTTCAAGCTCCATCTCTCTCTGCACCAGACCCTCCACTTCTACTATCCCTTCCTCTGTGGGTTGCCCGCCTAGTAAGCTGATCCGCAGATTCACCTGGTCCCGGGAGCGCTGTTGTAGGGAAGACAGGACTTCACCTCTGCAGCCATAGTAATTTTCCTGGGCTTCTTCCCACATCTCCAGCCGGATCAGGGCTCTCCATTCCAGGCGCAACTCCTACGGAACTGTCCCTCTGATCCCGAAAATGGCGACTTCGACTTGCCGCTCAAAGTCCCATATAGGCACCTCCCATTCAGCAGTATCCCATCCCAGCATCACCGCGGTCTGCATATCACCTGATAACGGGTGATCTGCTCCTCCACCTCGGCATTGGTTATCCGGACTGCTACCTCAGATGGGTTGGCTCCGTAGATTGCCAACCTTCTCCGGACCCGGCTGCTGAACTTCTCCTCCTCCTCTCCCATGAACCTCTCGCTCCGACTCTGCGCCAGCCCCCGCTCCAACATCGGGGAAAAGCTGTTTAGGGATGCATAGCTGGGCGACCTCTCTCTCCCTCCTCGCTCGACCTGTGCAGGACCAGGTTCGTCAAGGTGTTCCAGCACCTGCTGCATTCGCCACAGGAGTTCCGCCTCCATGGCTAATAACTCCCAGGATGCTCCTTTGATAGTAGCTGTCTCTGTGTCCCGGTGGTGGTTTGGACTGCCCGTTGGCGAGCCGTCAGGACCACTCAGCTCCCCGGATTCAGGCGACAAATCCCGCCGTCCCGCCACCTTGCGACAAGTTGAAAAAGGCCCAGGGCACTGATCGATCTCCTCTTCTTCCACCCTGGCCGCGGACACCACCAAGGAAACGGCAGCCGGCGAACTCCCAGGAACAGCCTGTCCCTTTAAAGGGGTGTGGCTTCGCCTCCCAGCAGCTGCCACTCTCTGCCCCGATGACACTCTCTCCAGGAGGAGCCGCAAGGAGCCGCCGGTCCTCCTCACCACATGGGGCAGTGTAGCGTCCCCAACGAGCCCTCCCCCTGTTCTGGCCTGCAGCCGAGGGGGGGGCTGCATCCACCGCTCCAGCAGAGGAAGACAGGGCAGCAGGGGGACACACATCCGGGCACCGCTCCGGAGCCACGTCGGGCCCTCCCCCCGCTCGGCACATCAGCGGTGGGGGAGGCCAAAATCACAGCGCCAGACGAAGCAGGGGCAGCGGGGGAACAGGCATGGCTCCTGCTGCCCGTCACAGTTCCCGAACCACGACGGGCCCCCCTCTCCGACACCACCACTCTGGAGGGGGAGGCCAGATCCAGCAGCAACCGGGGGGAAGGATGAACGGAGGGAGACAAAACCTTCACACCGCCTGCAGCAGAACGGGTCCCACGCCGGGCCGCCCCTCTGCCCGGTACATCAGCAGCAGGGGCGGTCGTACGGTCCGGGTGAACGCAGGGTGGGGGAGCGGGTACAGGAGATGCAAACCCGACCCCCCCTGGGTCCTGTCGACGGCGGGGATTCCTCCCAGCCCTCACAGCTGGCCTAGAAGTAGCAGGCAGCATGCAAGGGGCTGGAGGGTCCCTGACGGGGCTCCCATAGCGACGCCGGACCCTGGGGGAACTAGATGGACTCAAGCGCTCAGGAGGCCTAGACCTCCTAGCGTGTTTTGAAACAGGGGGGCTGGATGGGTCCTCCCTGGGACCCCCTAACACATCTGCGAGCTGCTCCTGGAGCCACTGGAGACCCCTCTGCTCGGCAGCCGCCCTGACCTGGGCCAATAAGGACTCCAGGTCACTCATGATAAATATGTGTTTCTTTCACTAGCAGGGGGAAGAAAAGACCAACCTGCTTCCTTTGTCGCTTTCCAGAAAGAGGACGTCCCTCAGCCCTCGCAGTCCTTTCCCATGCGGCTCCCTCCCGGACACCTAACTCCAACGTCCAATCAGGTAAGAGCAGCTATTCCCAATTTATTTGTTAACCCTTTCTCCCGGGACTATTCCTCCCCCCAGTCATGTAGCCCCTCCGCTTAGTCTCTCTGGGCCTGTCTTTGTTCTCAATAAAACATATTTCATACATATGTGATGACTAAACTGTGTAGATTTGTGTAGATGTTGTATTCTTAGGAATTACATTTCTGTGTAGATTGAATCACTTTATTATTTTACATACAGCGTGAACACTGAGGGGTTCAGAAGTATCTTAGCGATGATCTTTGCTGTCAAAGAGATTAATGAGGACCCCAATCTTCTGCCCAATGTTACTCTGGGTTATCATATATATGATACTTGTGAAGATCCAAAGAAAACCTTGGCTTATGCTGTGGAGATATTGTCTGGAAAAGATATGGAGGCCCCAAACTATTCCTGTAGGGAACATGGGGCAGTGGCTGGTTTTATTGGTGACTCCAGTTTCCATACAAGTTATGCGATGGCCCAGTTTCTCAGCTTGTATCGGTACGCAGTGGTAAGTGATCTATATATTTTATATTTAAAATCTCTCCAGCTGTATCTCCACTTCCTCCTCTGTTACCACTCCAGCACATGTGCTTCCCTCTCTTTCCACTGGCAAAACAATCAGTATCAGTAGAAACATCAGCCATAGAGGCATTCCTCGATCAGCTCATCGAAGGAGCCCGCTCGAAAATGTTCTAACAATTTTCTAATAGTCTGGTCGGGTATTCTGACAGGTGGAGGCAGCCGCTGTTTTTTGTTCAGCCCGTCGTTTCAATGAAAAAAATAGATCAGTGTATGGCCAGCCTTAGTCCAGATCAAGAAACTAAACTATGCCCTCCACCCCCCACTTTTATAGTTTGGTACAAAAATATAAAACATTTACTTATAAGCAGCAACAACAATAAAAATTATGAAAAGTGGATGGTGTAAAATAATATTTGGGTTTTTATGTTTTAAACATTTACATTTACACAAAGCAGTCATTTATAAATACAAGCTATAACACTATCTTTCATTCACAAATAACTGCAAAGCGCCAGTCTTCCTATGTAAGCATTGTGACAGCCAATCATAGTCCTCTGCTTATCAGGATCTGGGAACAGGGACACTGGGGATCCTGAGCTCCGAGCAGTCAGAACACGGAACATGCCTGGAATGCAGGTCTTGGGGATTGAAAGGGCACAAGTTGCGCTAAACACAGGGGACTGGGAGCAGAGTGTCTGCACTGTAAATGTGGGTGTCCCGGAGGCCCAGGATCTAAGGCAAGCCTGGTCTTCTCCAGAGCCTCTGATGGTGAGGATGTTGTGTGGAAGGGCAGCTTTCCAGTTTGCGGTCCTCCAACACACCCGTGCAGACACAGCTGACAGAACAATGGGAAATGCAGGGATCCAAGACAGACACAAGACTTATTAATAAGTACACACAGGGAACACACAGGGAGTGTGCATTGCAGGAGCTGCTGGATGCACAGGAGTATGCTCACAGGAGATGTGCATTGGAAGGAACACATTGGGAATACACAGCGAGGGTGCATTGTAGAAGGTGCACACAGGTGATGTGCATACACAGGGGTACAGGATTCAGTGGTAGGAACACACAAGGAGCAGGTGTTGCAGAAGGTGTAGGATGCACAGGTAGATGCACACAGAAGATGTGCATACACAGAGGAAAATTTGATAGAGGGTTCACATGTGGAGGGCCTAAGGAAGGTAGGAGATGACTCCCAAGGAGTGGAGATGAACACACAAGGAGATCCTCACAAGAAAGGCACAGTGCAGGACACAGGGGAGGAACTTGAAAGGACAAAGTGGAAACAGGTACACAGGGAATACTGTACAGGTGACTAAGAGTAAGAGCAGGGCAGATAGGGGAAGCAGGCACACTGGAGAGAGGGCATACACAAGTATATAGCAATCAGCAGACATACAAGTAAGGCCATGCACTCCTCACAGGTGAATGCACAGCAATACCACAGGTAATCACAAGGACTCAGAGTAAGCAGGGACACAGGGTACAGCAAGGAAAGGAACTTCCAAACAGGGAACCCACAGGGGTTCTAAAGGAGTCCTAGGGAACAAGGGATCAAGAAATATCTCCAGAAACTACACGGTAAACCACTAGCAACACAGGCGGGTCTGGTGGGACACAGCGGACTCATTGTTTGAACGCTGAACAACAAGTGAGCTGAACCTAAATAGGGAAGGAACTGAGAAAATTGTCTGCAGCTATATGAATCCCCATAGACTGCCAGCCAAAACTCTAGGACAGAGGGGAAAATCTAACATGGAAACTGGACAAAAGAGAAAATCTGGCACGGATACCAGAGCAGTGTGACACAGAGCTCCAATGAACATAGTAGATCCCATTGCATTCCTGACTGGAAAACCCCAAAGAACAGGGGAGGGGGTGCTGTAGTAACCGCAGATGCCTCTGCAAATCAAAAGTAACTGGAAGAAAGTCAGTCGCACTCCAAAAACATTTGCAGTCAACTTTCTTTATTGACCATAAAAGTGTCACATTGGTAAGCGACATTTCGAAACCATGTGGTCCCTTCAGGCAAACATAAGTGTGAACACCAACAAAATAAGTGCAGATATAAATACAAAGCAGTGAAAACCAATAAACCAATCACAGAGACACTAAACTCCCATTCTGATGTCAATGCTCCAATGATCATGCAAGAAGAGACTGGCGTTTCCTGTGTAATCTGCAGGATTGAACTGTTTGGCAACTCGGTCGTGCACTGTTCAGGAGATGGCCAGGTAAAATGGAAGCAGGAAAGACCCCCACCCTAACTGTTCCTCCAGCAGTATAGCACCTAAGGGCATGAGGCTTCCTCTGCCTTTCCTTCAGCACGGCCCTGTTCAATAGACAGTTGAACTTACATGATTTAGCATAAATACAAATCTAATTTTTAATATGGTTTGTTCTTTTAAGAAGCATAATAAAGATGTGTTTAAAATGCCTACCAGCACACCTCCTTAGAAAGGAACTGAGGTCTGGAAGCTGTGCCCAAAAAAAGATAGGAAAAGGACAAAGTCACCAGTATGTTGATTAGTCTCCCTGCAGCTTACCTTTCCCCATTACTGACTTATCATATCTTGTTCTGCACTGTGTCTCTGTGTGGAGGGGACTGTCTGGGATAGGCAGTGCTTAGCTCCTTCATGTCAGAGCCTCCAGCAAGAAGAACAGTAAGCGGGTCAGTAGAGGCATCACCAAATCTCACTCCAAAGCTTCAAGGCATCAGGGTCTTAGAATCACACTGAAGGTACATAAATATGGGACTAGATGTCTGTAGCCCTCAACCTTCTCCCCAATGTGAGCTTCTGGAAGAATACAATCTTTGAAAACTCCTTAAAGAGGAACTTTACCCATATCTTTAAAATATCAACAAACACACATTTAGAAATGTTTAGAAATGACAATCTACAAAGACATACTTCTAGATAATTGCCGGCTTTGTATTGTTTGCGTACCTTATTTCCCTTTTCTTTCCCAGTCTGCTGAGTGATCATTTTGACAAAGGGCGGATTAATCCATCTCCCTTTACTTCCTGGGACTCTGGCTCATGTGACTAGGACATGTGACCATGCACATCATCTCAGGGGAGGAAAATGCCTTTCCCTGAGATCTCATGAAATTCCAGATGATTTTTCCCATCAATGCTCTGCTGATGTAACCTTCCCAGAGCGCAATGATTGGGCACATTACATCATTTGTGCCAAAACTGGACCAAGACGGGAATAAACTCTGTTTGTAAGTAAAAGAAAATATGTGTGTTTAAATAATGAATGTGAGATGATTTTAAATCAGCATGCAGAGCAGCGTGCTGATGTGATTTGTAGTGAAAGGGGTGAAGGTTCACTTTAAAGTAACTGGTGGCCAACTTTATAGTCGCATCCCACAACTGCCTGATGACTTTCCCCTGAGGTGAAATGTCAGCCCACCCTGCCTTTGGGGTCCCTCACATGCTTCTGGGGTTCTTCTCTAGTTCTAAATATTTTCCTCTTTACAGATCAATTATCAAGTCACGGACCCCCTCCTGAGTTATAGAAATATGTTTCCAGCTTTATACCGGATGATTCCAGATGATCGGGTCCGCTATGCAGCTATCATCAAATGTTTGGTACATTTCGAATGGAACTGGATTGGGATTGCCATACCAAGTGATGGCAGTGCTGATATGGAGCTGCAAGAACTTAGTAAGATGATGAAACAGCACGAGATCTGCATTGAGTATGTCATCAAATTTAGTGATAACGAGCAGAAAAGTAGAAAGGAAATATCAATTATTGAGAAGTCATCAGCTCACGTTTTATTAATATGTGGCCATGTGTCAGAATACTTTATTAGTTTTTTCACTGAGCTGGCCAACTGGCAGAAGGAAAACATGACCTTCATTCTCAATGAACCATGGAACTGGTTAAACTATTTGGATCCCGTTGACTATAAAACAGTTAATGGCAGCTTAATATTCATGTGGCCAGTAAAAACGTTTAGCAAGATGGATGCTTTCATTAATGATTTAGTGTTGTCTACCCATTCAGATGACTCATTGCGGCAAGATCTCTGGATTTATGAGTTTAATTGTCTTTCCTCGAATCCGAACAAAAATTCATTTTTTCAAAAACAGTTTAACATTTCCCTAAGAAACTGCACGGAGGTACAACCTAGTATGTCCCGGAATACTGAATTAACTTTCCCAAAGCCATTTTATGCATTTTCATCAGTATATGTCCTGGCTCATGCCCTCCATAATATGTACTTGATGGAAACTGAGTCACGGAAATACAGGCTTAAGCACATAGTAAGTTGGATCATTATTTTTACAACAACATATAATTTCCAGAGTTATTTACCACAGCTTGTCTTTTAAGTTAAGCTAATGGGGGCTTGAAAAAGACCATGAGAAGACGTTGTATTCCTAAGTGACCAGGCCAGTATCAAAAATGTCTTGGGCCCAAAATTATTCAAGTTAAGTTAAGCACTTAAGGTCAGGACACTATCTGCAAGCAGTTTGCATGTACTCCCTGTGCTTGTGTGGGTTTCCTATGGGTACTCCAGTTTCCTTCCACACTCCAAGACATGCTGTAAAGGTGCCCATACACTGCACGATTATCGTACGATAATCGTATGCGATCGGTTTTTCGTACGATAATCGAGCAGTGTGAACGGAGACGTGCGACCGTTTCTACTGTACGGTCGCACGTCTTCTGTCGAACCAGCATGTTCGAAAACCAGCCGGGAATCGTACGATTCTCGGCTGGTTAGAACGGTGCTCGGAAGACAAATGCCGAACGGGCCGGTGTGCGCACGCGCACACTGCCCGTTCAGCATTGCGGTCATCGGAAGCCCGCCCCTCAGGGGGGCGGGCTTGCGATGATCGAGAGTGCGATCTGCCTGTCCAAGATGGGCAGATCGTACGGTTTTTTAATCCCTGTACAACCATCGCAAGACTAAAGTCTTGCGATGGTTGTAGAGTGTATGGCCACCTTAAGGTTAATGGGCTCCTGTCTAAATCGGGCCTGCGTGCATGTGAGATAGGGTCCTTAGATTGCAATCTCCTGAAGGGTGGTGATTGATGTGAATGTGCAGTATGTAAAGTGCTTGGTTGGTGCTATGTAAAATACCTGCAATAATAAATAATAATGATGCTGCCATGATCAGGCTCTATCGTACTTAAGTAGATGTCTACTGTATTGCCTGTATTTACGATGTGTATTACATCACTTCTAGTGTCACTATTTACATTCTCCGGCTCCTGACGCCAGGAGAAGAAGCTGATTAGATGTTTGTATTAGAAGTGGAAAGATCTCTGCTTCATCAGATTTTTTGGGATCCCTAGGTGACATTAGGGGTCTTAAAGACGCCTGATGTTTTCTTGAAGAGGATCTATCACATTCTATTTGCTATCACATAGGGGGCTTGTTAGCCCCTTATGTGATAGCAATAAAGTTAAGTGTAAAAAATAAATAACTACATAAATAAAGTAACATATGAAAACTGAAAAATGCATTTTTTTTAAAATCCCCCATCCCTACATACACACACATCCAAACACAAACATGCGTCTGGCCCACCTACGTGCAAAAAACGAAAATTGCACCACACATGTTACATATCACCACGAACGACAGAGTGAGAGCAATAATTCTAGGGCCATCAATCACTGTTAACACTAAACTGATGATCAGTAAAAGCTTTTATTGTCGCCGATGTGAAATTGTGAGTATTGTAGTTCTCACAAGCGCACACAATTTTTAGACTTGACATGTTTGGTATCAATTTGCCTGGCGTGACCCCATCTTTTATATTTTACCAAAAAATGGGGTATTATATGCTGTTTCCATGCATACTATTTCATTTTAGTGTATTTTATCCTAAAAATACTGGTTTGATAAACACTTGCACACGTGCCTGCTTGCCATTAGTGTATTTGTGTTGGAAATTCTATAAGCGATTATATCACACTTAATCAATCTCCTGATATCTCTCTAAGCCTTCTATGGGAGGCTCATAAACTGGTTATCAGAGGAGCTCTGGTCTATTGAGCTTCTAAACTGAAAAATTAACCCTTAGGGTCTCCAATGTAAAGCAAGATGTCACTTGGATTATGACCAATGAAAATAGATCAGCCGAGCTTGACAATACTGTGCCTAAGTTTGATACCATTTGGTCCCCATGAATACAGCATTACCTACCTCCTAGCTCTAAGCAACGCTTGCTCTCTACCTCTTTAGAGAGTCCTTGACCTTCCGCCCCGGGTCGTGGTCCTAGACCCTCTTTTGCCTCTTCATAATCTTCCCTTTATTTTTTAATTTCTCCTGCTCTTCTACGCTTTGTATCTTTTGGTGTTCCACCTCACCTTTGGGTATCTCTTGAACTTCACCTCTTTCTACACTTTCGGGTCTAGGAGGTTCTGCCTACGTATTAATATCTGTATATGGTTTTCTGTGGCATTTTCAATGAACATTCGTAAACTCGTCCGAAATTCAGATTTCGTCTGAATTCGAAGCCCGAACCGAATTGAGTTTCAGATCCAAATCTCGAATTCCATAATAACTAAATATCCAAACCGAACCGATTTTTTCCGCAGCTTACATGTTTAATATAATTTCTTTTCTAGGGTGTATTTAAGAGGAAATATTGAAAAAGAAGATTTTCCCAATGTAACTTTTACTAAATTTGCCCACTCCTAAATATTAACCCCAAAGCACTGCATCCCCCGGGAGCTATCTAATATTCTGAAATGTCTGCTTGTGACCATAATGAAAACAGATGGAGCTCTGTTTAGATACTGTTTGAAGAGGCATAGGAAAAACAGCAAAAAAAACAACTGAAAAATGTAACTTCAAGCCTTCCGGCCAGGATCAGTTCAATCACAAAGGCAACAAATGGTCTTGATTATGTTAAGCTTAGTGAAATACACCATATGACCAAGAGTTCACTCTTTAAATATTGAATTCAGTTTGTTTCCGGTGAAGGTGTTGTACTGTTGTGTTACAGCGTACAAAGACAATTTCACTTATTCTGTCTTGCCAACCTTGTGGTACCAGTGTGGTGAATGTCCGTTTGTGTTCCAGTATGACTGTGGCACGGTGCACACAGATGTAAAGACATGGTGGATGAGTTTGGTGTGGAGGTACCTGTGTGAGTTGTAGAAAGACATGACCTCAACCCTACTAAACACCTTCTGGTTGAGCGAGCCAGGTCTTCTTGTCCTGCATCAGTATCTGTAATAACTGTAATCAAATATACTTTTCTATCTTCTATGGAAAGCTGCACAGATATGTCAGGAACGTTCATTACACGGACCCAACTGGAGAAGAGCTCTTTATTAACAACAGAGGGGAAGTATCATTGAAACTAATTTTAGGAATATGGATTACTGCAATAAGTGATGATGACCCATTTATACGCAATAACACTATTGAAGAGCTGGCCCTCTTTACTGACAAGGATGAAATGTTAAACATTAAACCAGAAGATGTAATCTGGAAAGGAGGCAGAGTAAGAAATCATTTTACTATGCATCCAAATTGTTTGTTGACATTCATTACAATTTGTTTAAATGGAAAAATGCCTATTGTAAAGATCTGCATGCAAACATGATCAGCTTAATGATCTATCGGGTCATGAAGTGCATCTGGATGAAGTAAAAAAAACCTCTTGTCTGTATTATACAGTTTTTTTTTCTACTTCATCCAGATGCACTTTATGACCCCACTGGAACATTAAGCTGATCATGTTTGCATGCAGATCTTTACAATAGGCTTTTCCCATTTAAACAAATTGATCCCAGCACCCCAGTGCTCCCAAATACTTTTTCCTGTGTTACTGTAATTGCAGAACCCCAATGCTCCTAGAGGCTCTTACATAGTTACATGGTATTTGAGGTTAATTAAAGACATAAGTCCAACCTATTGCGTGTATGCATTTAAGAGCAGGTGTGTGCGTGTATATGTGTCCATGTGTGATTTTTCTCTTTATGGTCTCCAAGGAACTCGTCCAGGAGTCTCTTGAATGATTAAACACTCTTAGCTAAAATCACTTCCTGCGGCAGCGAGTTCCAGACCTTAACCGCTCTAACTGTGAAGAACCCCCTTCGCCCTGTGTGGTGAAATTATTTTTCCACCAATTTTTGCTTGTGCCCTCTGGTCTTTGTTACGGAGCTGACCGTAAACAGTTTGTTACTAGGGTTGCTGTCACCCTTGAATAGTTTATACAGGAAAATCATGCCCCCCCCTTAATCTCCTAACCTCCAACGAGAACATATTTAATTTTAACAACCTTGTTTCATAGTTCAGATTCTTGAACCCCTTAATGAGTTTGGTTGCCCTCCGCTGGACTTTTTCCAGCTCAAGGACATCTTTTCTGAGTATTGATGACCAAAACTGGACCGCGTACTCCAGATGAGGCCGAACCAGTGATCTGTAAAGTGGCAAAATTATAGACTTGTCCCTGCAATACATTCCCTTCTTAATGCAAGACAGGACTCGGCTTGCTTTGTTTACAGCAGTCTGGCACTGCAAGCTATTCTTCAGTCTGCGGTCTATAATGTCCCCCAAATCCTTCTCCGTTTCCGACTTCCCAAGTGGCACACCCATAAGTGTATAGTCCATTTGCCTATTTTTAACTGCAAGGTGCATTACCGTACATTTATCGACATTGAACTTCATCTGCCATACAGTTTCCCATTCCCCGATTCTATCCTGGTCCTCCTGTAATAATGTCTAAATCTGTGTCTACTAACCTCCCAAATTTCATATCATCAGCAAACACTGAGACATGACTTCTCACTCCCTCCCCTATATCATTAATAAACAGGTTAAAAAGCATGGGACCCAGCACCGAACCCTGGGGTACGCCACTCATGACCTCCGCCCAGTCTGAGAAGGTGCCATTAACTAATACTCTTTGTGCACGTTCTTGTAGCCAGTTTTCTACCCACATGCACACTACTTCATCTATGCCCATAGCCCTTAGCTTGTATAACAAGCGTTTATGTGGCACCGTATCACTACTTACCTCTTCGTAAAAGGTCAGCAGGTTGGTCTGGCAAGAACGATCCTTCCTAAATCCGTGCTGCATATCAGTTATTATACTATGATCCCAGACGAATTCCACTAAGTAGTCCTTAATAATTCCCTCTAACAGTTTACATGCTATGCATGTCAGACTAACTTGTCTATAGTTCCCCGGTTGGCATTTTGACCCTTTTTTGAATATAGGTACCAAATTAGCCCTTCGCCAGTCGCTTGGCACTCTACCAGCCATTATGGATTCCTTAAAAATGAGGAACAGTGGTCTTGTTATCTCCTTGTTCAGTTCTTTGAGTACCTTGGGGTGTAGATTATCAGCTCCTAATGCTTTATTTGCATTTAGTAGTTTAAGCCTATGTTGTTTCCCAGTTTCAGTCAACCATTCCGGTGTATTTCCTGTTAAATTTTGTGTTTTTTTTTAATGTACATTAAACCCGTCTGTTTCCTTGGTGAATACCAACGAGAAGAAAGTATGTAGCGCCTCGGCCCTCTCCCTGTCGTTTGTGAGTAACCACCCATTTATGTTCTTTATTGGGCCTATCTGTTCCTTTCTCCCCTTTTTACTGTTTATGTATTGATACAAAATGTTTGGGGTTCTTTTTACTAACTTCGGCGATATATTTTTTACATTCAATTTTAGCTGCCCGCACTGCCAGTTTACATCTTTTATTACATTCTTTGTAGTTTTGGAATGTCGATACTGTCCCCTCCATTTTATACTTACTACATGCTATTTTTTTTTCCTTAATGTGTTGCTTTACCGATTTACTTAGCCATATTGGCTTTGTTTTTGATCTTTTACTTTTGTTCCCCAGCGGTATACACCTGGTTATAGCATTTTTTAATTTGTTCTTGAACAGTCCCACTTCTGGTCCAAGTTTAGTTTATCAAATAAGTTTTCACATTCGATTTCACCCACTATATTACGCAGTTTATCAAAGTTTGCCTTCCTGAAGTTTAGGCTTCTCGTCCGCCCTTCCCCCTTCCCTTGCTTGCACCCAATATTGAAAGCAATCACCTTGTGATCACTATTATCCAGTGTCTCCCCGATTACAACATCCTCAATTAACTCTGTATTATTGCTGATGATCAGATCTAGGATTGTATTTTCCCTAGTTGGAACCTCAAGCATCTGATCCATGAAATTGTCTCGCAACATATTAAGAAAACGTGCAGCCTTAGCCGATTTGGAAGTTCCATGTGCCCGGTTGATATTTGGGTAATTGAAGTCTCCCATTACCACAACATTACCCTCTTTCCCCGCTATTTCTATTTGGGATTGTAGGTGGGCCTCCTCCTCCCCTATATTCGGAGGTTTATACCAGACACCCACAATAAGTTTACGGTTAGGGGTAGGGTTCGTTCTATCTAGTTCTATCCATAACGAGGCAACATCATCTCCACCAGCTGACGCAATATCGTCACGGATGGGAATAATGAGGTTATTTTTTAGCATATATACATACCCCCCTTCTTGCCAGCCTGTCCCTCCTGAACAGGTTGTATCCTTCTATGTTTGTAGCCCAATCATGTGTGCCGTCTAACCACGTTTCTGCTATTCCTACTATATCATAGTCCTCCTCGAGTAACATAACTTCAAGGTCTTCTATTTTATTTACTAGACTTCTAGCATTGGTGAACATTCATTTAATTTTTGTACATTTACTGGTTAAATGTTTGATCCCCACCTGCTCCCCACTACTGCTTTTATTTGTCCCTTTTATGGTTGGTCCAATCCTACTTGGGTTACCTTGGGCAATTAGATTGACTTTACTGACTACATTTAGTATGCTCTCTATATTTGCTTGATTTACTACTTTTACTATGTCGACTCTGTTGACTGGAGTGAGCCCACTATCTAATCCTGTGTTTTTTCCTTCTATGGTATCTGTCACGGTAGGTTGTTTGGTATATATAAGGTGCAGTCCGTCCCGGCTGAAGTGCCGGTAGCCGAAGTCAGCCCAGTTCTCCAGAAAACCAAAGCCCTCGTTTCGACACCAGTTCCGGAGCCACTTGTTAAGTTCCCTCAAATCGCGCTGTCTCTCCGGAGTGGCTGGTGGCACTGACAGTATCTCAGAGAATACCACCGTGGAGGTCCTTTCCTTCATCCTAGCACCTAGGTCTCTGAACTCCTTTTTTAGGACACTCCATTTACCTCCTATTTTATCATTGGTGCCGATGTGCCCAATGACAAATGGGTTTGTGCCCAACCCCATCTAGTAATCTGTCAATTTGTTCCGCAATGTGCCGAACACGCGCCCCCGGTAAGCAGCACACTGTTCGACGCTCACAGTCCTGATGACAGATTACCCTGTCGGTTGCATATTTGTTGGGGTTAACCAGTTCAGGGCTGACCTCTCTAGCACCTCGGGAGCTGGGTCACTGTTAGAAGACGGTGTAGAGGGAAGGCTCTTGCACTCCTATGTTCCTTTGATATCAGAACCCCAATGCTTCCAGAAACTTTCTCTCCTGGGTTCCTATAAACCCAGCGACCCACTGCTCTCTCAACTGCAAGCGCTGTGACCCTTGTAGTACTCGTGAACATGCCAAGTATCAGCACTGGAATCTGATCTGGTATCTATGCATCCCTAGCTCATTCCAATCAACTCCTTGGCAAAAAAATATGCCTGCATAGGCGTTCAATATAGATTCTCTGTAAATGTCATTGTTTATTAATATGTAAACCCTAACAATGGACCTCTTGTATTTGCTACCTTTTAGTCTGCTAAATATATTGTTGAACATGTTTTCTTGTATCTGTTCAACAAATGCAAAATATAGCTGCTGATTGTGCCAGAAATCTTGTGAGTTGATCACTTCCTGTGCTCTCTGCTTGTGCACACAAAGGGGTTATGGAGATGAAGTGGGGAGGAGATGATGATCTTTGTTCTTTGGAAACTATAAGTGAAGTAGGCAGGGCTGGCACCACATGCCAAGGAATTCAGAGCTGTGTTGGCATGGCAAAGGGGAAGGTAGGAGTGCACTTCTGACATATCAACAGTTATTTTTCTGTACTCTCTGCCATTGAGTGTCTATAAAGGTATAAAACAGGAGGATATGTGAATGAATTCCAGAGATGTGCTATATATATACATATTTATTTTTTATTCTGTTTTGACATACGCTTTAATTGCATGTTCAAGATGCCAACATCCCGATGTAATGACAGATGTCTTCCCGGGTACCGAAAAGCTCCTAGTGGAAGTATCCATGCCTGCTGCTATGACTGTGCCCCATGTTCCGAGGGGGCGGTATCTAATGCAATAGGTAGGAATGAGCAGAGGAGAATAACAGGAAATATAGGTCTATATAGAGAATACAGCCATGTTTACTTAAAGTATCGCTAAAGCCTCAATAAATAAAAACTGAAGAATTGACAGCCTCCATTGGACAATCAAGTCCCTCAACATACGTGATGGAGGGTAAGCTGCCCCAACAAGACACAGGTGGAAAACAACAACTTGATCAGAGTTTTTTCTTTTTTTCTTTATTGTTGGATGGTGTGGGAACGGGTTAGATCCTCTATCAAGTTTTAATTGTTGTCTCTGTTGCAGAGATTCATCCTTCTTATTGTTCTGCTGACTGGAGACAAAGATTGTCCATAGTGATTCTCCCTGCTCCATTCAGATTGTCCACAGTGATTGTCTCTGCTACAGTCAGACTAGATAGAGGCCAGAGGGATGGAATAGTCACTATTACTGTAACTGGAGCCAGAACAGGGGCTAAGATTTACCACCCCCACTGAGGACCCCTTATCGTGAGCAACTACTGACTGTCTTCTTTGCCATCCCAGCACAGGCCCTTACTCACTCTTGCCTGTTCAATGGAGGTGCTTCACGAGGTGCCGAATGCTTTTTTTCTCCTTTTCGAGGACATCGGCAGCGCTGAACGGCTGAGCGTCGCGTCACTGAGGGCGGAGCTACAGGCGGAGTCCTCTGGGCAGTCGCTGGCCAACCACATTAGGACCCCACCTGGAGCGCCGCCCACAGCAGTGACGCGACGCTCCTCCAGCCAGCCCAGAGGACGGTAAAAAAGACCCCACGGACGGTAAAAAAAAACAAAAAAAACAGCGCAAGCTTCGGCGCTAGGCATCAGGGCATTTTGACAAGTACAAGTACTTGTCAAAATGCCCTGTATCGGGCCCGATTGCGATGCTAGCATCGGTATCGGGACATCCCTAAAAATATATAAACATGCAATCACATTGACTTAAATCCCAACTCCATACACATGTCCCCCATTCCCAGTTTGCCACCAGGCCCTGATGGATCCAGACCTGGGAAGTTATAAAAGAATACCCTTTTTCAATGATGTTGCTTTAGGTAATGTCTAATGTCATCCTCATTATAATCTTGCTTTGGTGGTTAGTGGTTCCTAAATGCTATGACATGTAATGTACGGGAAACACTCTCTGCAGCATTTTATTCTGAGTTAAGGGTTCTTGGGCTCACAGGAAGTGGTTGGAATGACACTGGGTCTCACCCGAACCAAAAGAGTAGCACCAGCCAGTAGCTGTATTGGTGCTGTCTTAAAGGAGCAGCACCAGGGGAATTCAGCTTTTTCACTTAAGTCATCCAAACTGGAGCTGGGATCAATGCGCCCCCCCCCACACACACACGAACAAACACACACACCTGGTAATCCTTGATCTTGCAGTGCTGATTCTCTTCCTCATTACATGACACCCTGTGCCATTAAACTCACTTTCTGTGAACCCAGACCATGAGGGCACCACTCAAGCCTTCATTCTGCCCTGGACCCAAAGGAGAGTCCTCCATGGAGAGTTTCTCACTTCCCTACAGAAGAGAAAGAGCAAAAAGTAGGTCATATGACCGTAATGAAGACAAAAAAAGTATGTATACTACATTCGAAAAGGTAATGTTAGGAGTAGGTTCTTTGGGTAGAGGGTACTACTACCCTTTGAAGTTGGAAATAGGCTTTAAAAGAAACCTATGCTGAAAGATATATGAAGGCTTCCATAGCTAATCTCCTTCTGAAAAAAGTTAGTTGCCTAAAGTTAGTCTGAGTGTAATCATGGAGGGGCTAGAAAATCAACATTCGGAGGCAGAACTTATTTTACCATACTTTATGTCTTTTCATAAGCCCAGGGTTCAGAGCTGGCCTGGATAGATAAGAAATGTCCAAGTTACAGTAGCAGTAGCAGAATTGTCTCATGTTTCCCTTTATCCATGCAGATAGTGACAGCTGCTTCCAATGCCCCGATGAAGAATGGCCTGATGAGAAGAAAGTAAAATGTATTCCTAAAACATATGATTTTCTGTCCTATGAAAATGATGCAATGGCTATGTTTTTTTCATCAGCTTCAGCAATATTTGTGGTGATGGCATTATTTGTATTAGGGAACTTTATTTATTACCGGAACTCTCCAATTGTGAAAGCCAATAACCGGACTTTGAGCTTCATCCTTCTGACCTCCATCTTCCTGAGTTTCCTCTGTGTCTTCTTGTTCCTCGGACGTCCTGTGGATATAACCTGCATGCTGAGACAAATTTTATTTGGGATTTTCTTTTCTATTGGGATCTCTTCTCTTCTGGCCAAGACCATCACTGTCTGTATTGCCTTCAAAGCCACCAAACCCGGTAGTCCCTGGAAAAAATTGGTCACAGCCAAAGTGTCTAATTCTTTGTTCCTGAGTTGTTCCTCTGTCCAAATTCTGATTTGTGTTATTTGGGTGTCAGTGTCTCCTCCCTACCAAGAATATGACATGCACTCGTCTCCTGGGAAGATCATCATTCAGTGTAATGAAGGGTCCGTTATCGGGTTCTACTCTGTGTTGGGTTATATGGGGCTTCTGGCAGCTGTGAGTTTTGTTCTGGCTTTCATGGTGAGGACATTACCGGACAGTTTTAATGAGGCCAAGTACATCACCTTCAGCATGCTGGTCTTCTGCAGTGTCTGGATTGCCATGATCCCGGCCTATCTGAGCACCAAAGGGAAATACATGGTGGCCGTGGAGATATTCGCCATACTGACCTCCAGTGCTGGGATACTAGGTTGTATATTTTTCCCAAAATGTTATATTATCATTTTCAAACCTGAGCTGAACACTAGGAAACAAGTATGTTGCATAAAATGATTCTGAGAAGTACTAACAGGGAATGTGAAGGTAGTTGGGGCTAAACATCATCTCATCACATTTTATTCTAATAGAAGACCCCTTTAAGTAATGTACACCTTATCATTTCTTATAAGAGAATCTCTACCAACAATGCTCCCTCCATCTCTTTCTCTCACACTCACTCTCTCTCACTTTCTATTTCTCAACATACAAACCACTAATAACGAGGGTTTCTTTAAATGGTCATTTACTAAAGGTTTTATTTCCATTACAATTGTTGTGAAATAGAGCATTCCTGTATAGTATCTCTTATTATAGCAATAAAGGAATATCTGCATCAGTGTATCAATATTTTCCCCTTTAAATAATAATTTCCAATTCTAAACTTTAATGCGGTGGACAGTTCTTGTATTCATAGGAAGTCATGTCGGGGAATTCTATTGAAACATAATGGGGGGAATGTATCAAAGCAATTGCGACTGTCACTGTTTTAGCCTCTTAGGTCATTTTTTTATGTGCAAATCTGTTTATCCGCTCCTTTTAACATCTGCACCCGTTTTGATTTACCCGATTGCGGGTGTTTTGTGAAAGATTGCAAATGTTTACATCTGTGCTTGTCCTGCGTCTGTCTGAAACTGGCGCATGACCTAACAAAACAATCGCTACTTAAGAAGTCCCCATGACCACTTCTTCAAGAAGCGACAGTTAAGCTTTTTGTAGCCTGGAGTTAGAAGCCTTCTTTCCTGGAGTCTATTTAATCTCATTTATGAACAACATTACACCAGCAACATAAATCTGGAGCAAAGTGCATCAAATATATTCCGTGCAAGTTCAAACACTCACAATTGCTGTGATACATTCCCCCCAATTAATTTATATCTCTATTGGAAGGGGGTTAAAGTCCAACTGAACTTTCAGTTTAAATCAGCTAATTATATTCCAAGTACATGAAAACCAAAGGTTTGTAAAGTCTTATAGGTCATTTGAAAAAAATAAAATGCAATCTGAGAGCAGAGACGTTCTGCAGAGTAGGTTGCTTGTATGGAAGCAGCGATCTCTCTGCCGAGATCCACCATGCCCCAAGCTGAGTTAGACCTATAACTATTGGGTCTCCCTCCCAATGTAAATATTTGTACCTAGTTTGCATTGCCATCTCTGCCCATGCTTGCTTAACCAGAACTGTAAGGGAAAAATAAAGTACAGATGTTCCTCACTTACCGACTTACCTGTTTTGCGACCACTCGCACTTACGACGGACCGCCGATCGACCTCCGACCTTGCGCATCAGCGTCAGTGCGACGTGTCGCCGGCGGAAGTGACATCCTCCGATCTTCACTGCGGGTCCCGGTAAGTATTTCCATTGCCCGATGTACAGTACACTGTTCGGTACTGTACATCGGCAACGCTATACAGTACTGTACTAATGCAGTAAAGGACCGTATAGAGTTCCTCACTTAACGACCAATCCGTTTAACGACCTGATCGTAGGAACGGAACTCGGTCGTTAAGTGAGGAATACCTGTACTAAAAATTATTTAAAAATAAAGAAAAGATAATTAATTTAAAAAAAAATCTAAAATACATTGAACATGTGATTGCCGGTAGAAATATGTACCTACCCTTTCTTGTTCCCATGTGACATCATGGGATCTGAATTTTGTTATCTCTGCGCTTCCGAAATCACCTTTTCAACCCATTAGATACATTCCTCTCTCTCTTCTTACCTTCAAGATTGTTCCATACATTCCTTGAAGCCATTAGCTCTGCGAGGCGAGTGACTGAGTTGGCAGCTTTATAATGCAAGACATCATAGGTGGTGTGGAGGCTTAGGACTTCTTTCTTGCCCAAAATGATACCAAGTTAGCATTGCTATCCCTGTCTGTGTTTTCTTGAGCTGGGAAGGGAAAGCCTTACAAAGAATGATAGAAATATCTCCACTGCACTCTGTACCAATAACTCCCTTCTGTTCAGTTCCTTGGGTGCTGGAACAACCGATGGATGGCACAACATACACTAAAACATACACAGCACTGCGATTTTTCACTATTTGCCTGATGAAGGGACCCTGTGCAGTCTCAGAATGTTGCACTAACTTATAATATGCTGCAAGAACATTAATAAAGATGATATTCTGAAGCAGATTGGTGTGCAGACAATGTATCTTTCACCCATTACAAGGAAACAATAAAAAGTAAACAATGTTTGACCAAAACATGTTTGACCAGAAGATTTGAGGAAGGGTGGGCAGCCTGTGTCCATAGGCTGATAACTGATACCCTCTTCCATCTGAAGCTTCACTGTCCAACCACCCTCTTCCATCTGAAGCTTCACTGTCCAACCACCCTCTTCCATCTGAAGCTTCACTGTCCAACCACTGTTCAATGTTTGTGGCTTTTGTCCCATAAATAAAACACTTTGCTTTCTGTTTTCGGCTTCATGCACACAGCTAAATGTCGGCCCGTACAGATCCATGCCGGTGTGCACGGCCGTATCAGGCCGCTCCCGGGAAGGACAGGTGCTGCGTGTGATTGTACGCAGCAGCCTGTTCTTCCTTATGGGAGTACGCAGCCATACGCTCACCCAAGCTGCACACGGATGTGCAGTTCATGTGAGCGTACGGCCGCATATTCCCATAGTGAAGAACAGGCTGCTGCGTACAATCACATGCAGCACCTGTCCTTCAAGGGAGCGGCCCAATATATGGCACGCTGCACAGATCTGTATGGGCTAGACTTGTGCGCCGTCAAAAAATTTGTTCCGTTTCGGAATATCCGTTATTTCTTATTCCGTAATTCGTATCCAAAACTCAATTCGGATTCGTACGAAATACGAATTTTCGTTAGTTTCGGCACATTTTCGTAACTTTACGAACATTCGTTAAGATGAAGTTAAAAAGCAAAAATACCTTTGTTAATATTGGAGTCGATGTGGTAGACATTTAGCTGTGTGCATGAAGCCTTCAGGTAAAACCTGCCTTATTATTTATTTATCACATGTATTTACAGGTGAAACTCGAATAATTAGAATATCGTGCAAAAGTAATTGCAGTAAGTGCTGCAAAAGGGGCCCAAACCAAGTACTGAGTACATATGCATGCTTGTACTTTTCAGAGGTCCGATATTGTTCTATGTACAATCCTTGTTTTATTGATTGCATGTAATAATCTACTTTTTTGAGGTTGTGGATTTGGGGTTCTTGGGGTTTTCATGAGCTGTAAGCCATAATCATCACAATGATGACAAATCACGGCTTGAACGATCTTGCTTTGCATGTAATGAGTCTCTCTCATATATTAGTTTCACCTTTTAAGTTGCATTAGTGAAATAAATGAACTTTGCACGATATTCTAATTATTCGAGTTTCACCTGTATATAGCGCCGACAATTTACACAGTGCTATACATGTTCGCATCAGTCCCTGACCTCAAGGAACTTACAGTCTAAGGTTCCTATCTCACATGCATATATATGAGAGTCAATTAATCTTCCAGCATGTCTTTTAACCCCTTCATGACTGAGCTTGTTTTTAGTTTTCTGTTCGTAAATGACTGACACACACATATTATATATTGTTTTTAAGAGGACAGATAGGGCTACATATTTATATCACATATGTGTGTCTAACGCCTCACTTAGGACAAATAAAATATTAAAAAAGAGGAAAAATCGTTAAAAAAACACCTTTTTCCCAGTTTTGAATTGTAGTATTTTTTTACAAAAACAGCACAGCTAAAAAAAAATGCAATAAATACATTTATTTATTTGTCCTTTATTTTTTATTTTTTTACACTTATTTTTTTACACTTTTCACAATTTATTTTTTTACACTTTTCACTATTTTTTTAAACTTAAAATTTTTATTTTATTTATTTAATTATATCAAGCAGTCATTGTGAATTAATCTCACTATTACTGCTTGATAAATTAATACATTTTTGGTTATTATCAGGCTGCTTCAAACTTCAGAACAGCCAATAATAAGTTAGTGACACTGATCCTGCAGCAGTTCAGGATTCAGCTGTCACTAATTAAAGGTTTTCTTGAACGTTCCAACAACGATCAGAAAACTGAAACATTCTTCTTTCAGGAATAGACACATTATGTCTCTATTCCTGAAAGTGAAAGAAAAAAAAAGCCTGTATAGCTTGAGAGAGATATCTCTCTCTATCTATACGAGATGTCAGAATGCCGGCAAAAGCTGGCATGTGTGCCCGCTCTGCTTTCACTCTCAGACACCCGATATTAAGGTATCGGGTGTCTGAAAAAGGTTAACCCTTTCATTAATGGATGCCTCGAAACTGAGGCATACATTAATGAATGGTAACCTCTGATTCTCAGCGGTTACCAGCCTTCTAGTGCAGCAAATAACTCGTCACGTACAGTGTACGTCTCCCATCACGAAGGGGTTAAGCGTGGGAGGAAACCAGAATACCTGGAAGAAACCCACACAAGGGAGAACATACAAACTCCTTGCAGAGAGTAACCTGGCCGGGATTCATCTCCAGTGCTGCAAGGCAGAAGTGCTAACCACTGGGCTGCCTCTCTGTTTGCAACCTTTTCAACTTCTTCCAAACACATACCTAAACTCTATATTTGAAATATTTTGGGAATAACTCTGTTTAGTGAATGTGGATTTGTGATTTTTTTAAGGGTTTTTTTTGCATTTTATTCAAGAACACACTTTTCTTGATGCCAGACAATGGCATTACTGATACTGTTTGTGAAAATCCAACTGTTCCGTCATACCATGTACACTTCATCTTCCAATCATGTTATTAAAAGGGCTGGTGTTTTCCCCATGACACTCAAAATCACATTAAAATGCCCCTCTCCCTGCTGTATGTGTTTATTTGTTTCTTAAATGTCTCCCATGGCAGGGCCCAGATCCCCGTGTCATTTTTGTCAATGGCGTGTTTATTAACTTTAAAAAAGGGCAATAATCTAGAATCAAGATTCTCTCCAACATAGACTTCAATGTGTTTCACATTAAAATAAAGACAGACTCAGAGAGACTGAGCGGAGGGGCTGCATGACTGGGGGAAGGAATAGTCCCTGGAGAAGGGGTTAAAATAAAATGGGAATCAGTTGATCTTACCTGATTGGAGGTTGGAGTCAGGTGTCGAGGAGGAGCCGCATGGGATGGGACCACGTGCTGATGGTAAGGGGTCTTTGGGGGTACATAAATGTGAGTTGGTTACAAAGTGGGGGGCCATCAGTTGGTATGGTGCTCCCCCTGTTGATGTTGGTAGTTGTCGGGGGCCTGGCCCCTTGGAACATGGAAAGCAGTATCTGTTCTCGAGCTGGTGGGGGTGCGGCTGAGGACATTGAAGCGGTTTTTAGTAGTAGAGGCCTTATTTTGGCTGATGGGCACCCAAAGACCCCTTCTCTTATCCAACAGTCATTCAGATTATTTATTTGTATGTTATTTTGGTTATTATGTTTGGCAACAGTTCAATTTTGGTATGTTTAATAAAGGGCTACTGTGGCCATTTAAATCCATGTTGCACAGTCTGTGTGTTCATTGAGGTTTTTAACAGAGGGACGTAATTGACAAATCCATCAGTCAAGTCTTCCTTGCAAAGGAGATACCGTATTTTGCGCTCTATAAGGCGTATCTAATTGGATCACTTGTATTAAACGAGCAGCGGCCCCCACTGTACATTTAGCTCTGCTTGTCCGGAGCAGGGCTAAATGTACAAAAAAACTACTCTCCCGGCAACGGAAAATGCATGTCCCAAGCGCCAGGGATTCACTCCATAAGATGCACACACATTTCCCCCCTATTTTGGGGGGAATAAAGTGCGTCTTATGAAGCGAAAAATACGGTAATTAATATTCACCATTCCCACTGCCCACACTGCTGATCTCTGCTATAATGAAGAGAAACCTTGGGTAAATCTTAGGATTCTGACACTTCTGGATATTTCAGTTTTCTGGGCCCATGTTTTGCATTGTGGCTCCTCCCTCCAGCCCCTACAACATTACAGTGCATTGTACTGACATAGGGGCCAGCGTACTGAACCACTGTGACAAGAAAACTGACACTGCTGAAAGGGAAAGATTATTTCTACTCGTTACAGCAGATTGGTGGTACAGGCAACAGGCGAGGTAAATATTCACTTTTTTTGTACTATTTTGTTTTTTTTGCTGGAAGATCTTTATTTTGCAGATTTGTTTTATTGACAGAGTTGCATTAATGCATAATGTCCCAGCAACAAGCCAAGGAGCATGGGTTTCCATCTTCCCTGATTAATGGCAGACCTCTCCTGTTCTGGAGCAGGTCACCAAATTTGACAGCAGGATCTGTTGGCATCTACCAATCACTATCAGCATGGAATAAATACATCAGCTCCATCATCCTCGCTATGAACATTTTACATGTCATCCCGTGAGATTGCTTCCTACCCATCAAAGAATACATATATTCCTCTCTCTAGTTTCAAGACACCAGCTAATGGCTTCCTCTGCACAAGGCATGGGATGTGCGACGCTTTAACTACCTCGTATGCATGGCAATCTCTTGCAAGGCTAACATGGAAAAATGTATTTACCCAGAGATGTCTTTTTCTTTTCATGGTGTCATATTTACCTAGACTTTATCAGGAAAGATATTTCCTGAAGTCCCTATACTTGAACTCCAGGCAGGACAGATTTACTCTCTCTGCTGCACCAAGGCCAGGTTCAATGCGCCCCTCTACCCACCAAGATTACGATAAAGAAGGTTTGTTGCACTCCTTACCGCACAGCCCAACAGCCCCATATGTGGGGAAGGATGCTCGGAGTGACTGCGGATGGCGCCGCCAGTTGAAGTTAATAATAGAGAAATGTCACCAGCACACCAAACTCCTTCAAGGATAATCAATCGTGGATTTATTCAAAAACTCGTGTCAAATACACAAGCACTTTTGGGACCACACAGGGTCCCTTTATCAGGCATAGCAGTGACAAGGTTGCATCGGGCGATAGGAATGCCACACGCTTGCTGCCCCTCTGCTCCCTGCTGCTATAGTTTTATGTATGGGTATATTATTGTTCACTCAGCACTAATTTATTCATTGTCTTTTGGTTTAGTTAGAGTTTTTACTGCTGATCTTTTGGCCTTCAGCCTGCTTGTCTCTGACCAGGGTAAAGCCTTAATTTTATATTCTACTTCCAACACTAAAGCGGCCTTGGATACTTCCTGTCCACCTGGCAATGTCTTACCAGACAGGAAGTTAGAGGAACTCTTGAGTAGCAACACAGATAGAAATATTTTTTCTTTTTTTTTTGCAGAGAATGGGAATGCAATTAAATGTTTGCTGCTGTTTGGGTCCATGATGAATAGTCTTTACTTCTATCTGTTCAAACCGTTGTCAGCAAGCCTAGAAGTGAGGGCAAATCTCTCTAATGGAGCCCCAGATAGCAGTAAAACCTGAAAGAAGTTCTAGTCTATCCCCATTCTATCCAAAACTACAAAAAGTTGTTGGGCTTTACATACTTAAACCACTTAAAGATTTTAAAGATAAGAGTTACATCCTAAAAAAAATATTCACCACATTTCTAGGGAGGGAATTTCAAATGTCCAGCTCAAAATTAATGCCGGTCAAAATATATATATATATTTTTATTCAGATAATTTTTTTTATTGATTTTGCACATTTTCAAGTATAGTAGGCAAACAGAAAAAACCCCCCCACAAAAACAGAAAAAAAGCCCAAAGGAAATATCAATCTAACAGACAAATTAAATTGAAAAATAAACGGGGGGGAAGAGAAAAAAAAAAAAAAAAAAAAGGGGGGGAGGGAGGGGGGGGGGGGGGGGGGACATAGTGTCATGCAGATATCAAAATTCGACAAGAATATGCTATTCACTGGTGTGAACGTAGATGAAACATATATTATATCAGGCACATCGTGAAAAATAATACATAAAGAACACTGTGCAGGGAGCCAACACCTGTCTCAGCTGGCAAATGACTATGTTTAGGATGGGCCTGGTCAAGCCGCAGGTTGACCAGTATATGGGCAAGGCTGACTAATCAGAGATGTCTTGCCCTCGATACGTCAGCCAACTGTCCCAAATAGAGTGGAAACGGGGCAAGGTACCCCTCTGGTGAAAAGTAACCCTCTCGAATGCGACCATCCTGTCAAGTTCTACCAACCATGAGGTCAGAGTAGGGGGGTGGGGAGATCCATTTACGGACCACCAATCTGGTTGCGGTAAATAAGGCAAGTTTAAATGCTACAGTAGTGTGTTGTGTAAGAACGTCAGATTCCACAATACCCAGAATACACGTTAATGGGGAGTTTGTCACTGAGGATGTAAATACAAGGATAAGGGTATCCACAATCTGATCCCAGTACCGAACCAGCTTAGGGCATCTCCAAAACAGGTGGATCAGGGAGCCACATTGAAAGCCACACTTGGGGCAATTGGAATCAGCCCTAAGCCCGATACGGAACAAGAATTCAGGGGTGCGATACGTTCTGTGAATTATAAAAAGTTTAGTCAGTCTATGGGTGGGAGATAGGGAGACCTGGGTAACCCCTGAAGAACATCCTCCCAGACATCATTCTCCATGGGCCCCACATCTCCCTCCCACCCCACACTTCAGAGGGAGGAGGGCATTGGATTTAAGCAGAAGAGGAGAATATAGAAAGGAGATAATCCCCATGGTGGAGGTTGCCAATAGTACAGTATCAAATATCGGAGTGAGAGATAAAACAGGAGGGCCCTAACGAAACTGGGATTTTAAACCATGGGAAATCTGGAGCAACTGGAAGTAGCACCTACCGGGGACTCCATACATTTCAGTCAGTTCCCCAAAGTCCCGCAGCCTGCCCTCCCTGTATAAGTGGGAAATAGTTATCACCTCTTTGCTAGTCCAGTCAACGGTGCCCTGGAGAGGGAGGAGCTCCGGCAGGTGACCATTCCGCCACAGCGGCGTATATGCCTGGTCAGGGCACCAACACCTAGTGCCAGGTTAGCCGCATCCCAGACCTGTCCCATCAGCTTCAAGGTAGGGGAGATAGAATACATTTTACTGTATAGATCACTATCCAAATGTAAAGGGCTTAACCCCCCGGAATAGGTGGAGAAGGATACGGAAGGACTGTGGTTGATGATCCCCAGCCGCCCAGTCTGTAAAGTGTTGCAGCTGTGAGGCTAGAAAGAAGACCCATGGACAAGGGAGGGCAAGCCCCCCCCCCCCGAGGTCTTCGGCCGCTGTAGAACATCAAGCCGCAGTCTAGAGGGTTTCAGTTTCCAGACCAGTTCTCTAAACATACTATCTATTAACCGGAACATTTTTTTAGGGATCCAAAGAGGGGAGTTATGAAGCACATAAAGTAATTGAGGCATCCAGACCATCTTAATCAAGTTTGCTCTACCGCCAACCGACAATGGTAATTTGACCCAAGAGTTACGTTGAGTTTTAAATCTCCCCAGAAGGGGGTGCAAGTTCAGAGTAAGATAGTCGCTCGGGGGAGCGGATGTCTATATAGTTATGAAGCACATAAAGTAATTGAGGCATCCAGACCATCTTAATCAAGTTTGCTCTACCGCCAACCGACAATGGTAATTTGACCCAAGAGTTACGTTGAGTTTTAAATCTCCCCAGAAGGGGGTGCAAGTTCAGAGTAAGATAGTCGCTCGGGGGAGCGGATGTCTATATACTTAGATATGTAATGGTAGATTGCACTTGTAAATGCGTCATTGTAGGATCCAGAAATGTTATGTTTTAAAACATTTTTACACTATACTGTAGATTGTGTCTGCTCTTGTTTATGAAAATCTGCACTGTTTTCCTGGGAGACAATGGGATTTTGCTGACCTGTATTTGAGGTCCATCCTAAATGTACTTGGAATGCAGGAAAACAACTTCCATCGAAAGTCACAAGAAGCTGGCACTGCAGGTCATGTTTCTTAGGCTTTCCCCATTTTTCCCTTGCTACTGACCTTAATATGTAAGAACTTATTCATTCTCCCTATCCTTGCCACAAGATGACTCAACTCAAACACACAGATTATAAACTAAACCATGAGAAACCAGCTAGCAGAGTTTGCTGCTGTCTGGGTCCATGATGGATAGTCTTTACTTCTATCTGTTCAAACCATTGTCAGCAAGCCTAGAAGTGAGGGCAAATCTCTCTAATGGAGCCCCAGATAGCAGTAAAACCTGAAAGAAGTTCTAGTCTATCCCCGTTCTAGCCGAACTGAAGTTCTGCTGTACGGGCTATAGCCTGTAAGCTCCCGAAGGCGGTCAAGTAGCTCAGCTGAGCCGAAGGCATATGCTTCAGCTCAACTGAGGCGAAGTGACACCCAAATCGGGATGGCCGGCCAGACGAGATCTCACGGCTTATTCCGCCCAGTTGCAAGGTTACCTGGAGACGCTGAACTGTCATTAATCAATGACAACTGTGGAGGCGGCCGTGACGTCATGGCCGGCTCAGCCAAGTTTTTGAGTTGTTGTTTATTGGCCGGGATCTGCTAGAAGACTCTAGCAGGTCCCGTCCACTGCTAGTTCTGCCCATTTTTTTCAACGTGTTTTTCTACTTTTTTCATTGAGTTCCTATTCTGCTCGGTATTCACAGTCCTTCTGTACTTCGGATCAGCCGAACATGCAGAGCATGATGTTTCATTTTGCATTATTTGCATAGACTTTTTCACGGAAAATATTTACTTAAAGTGACATTAAACTCTCAGATTTTTTGACATAAACCAATACTGTAATGTGTGCCTTACTGTAATCCATGGTAGTTTCCCTTCTCTTTGCTGCTCTTCCTTTTAAATCCTCATGTCTTCTCATGCTTGGGGAGAACTTCCCTTTTCAGCTCAGGGCCTCTTCCTGTAGTGCTGGCTCAGGTTACAAGCCTATACAAACTTATACACAGACACCGTGTACCCATTCCAGAGACAAGGCAGTCTGCTGCAAAACAGAAGTTCTGCCCAGCATGAGAACAGATACAGATTTAAAAGGAAGAGCAGCAAAGAGAAGGGAAACTACCATGGATTACAGTAAGGCACACATTACAGTATTGGTTTATGTTAAAAAATCTGAGGGTTTAATGTCACTTTAAGTCCCCATACTTGAATTCCAGGCCATAGCCTGGGACAATAGGCTGTAATATAATTCTCCACAACTCAGTGTTCTTGTCCAGCAAAGGCCCGATAATGGTTAACACGTCTGACAGGAGGGGCATTTACTTATGAGTCTGTCATGTCATGCACAATATAATTTACCAAGTATTCATTTTTTCTTTCTCGGAAGCTTATTTGGCATCTTAACAATAACGTTACAAAAAAAGAACATGGAATATAAAATAAACCAGCTCGGCTAAGAGTTTCATGTAAAAATATAGATTTTAATTTTATAGCTGATATTGCAACTGTTACATCAGCCCTTTGTTCTGCAGAGTCTGTAGATGTAAATCAGTGTCAGTTCATGTATATAAGGAGCTGGTGATTGTGTGTCCTCTCCAGTGCTGAGGATGTGCAGCACTGTCAGTGACCATACTGTGTAAGAAGATCTGATGTACTGTATGTCATGAGTTGGTCTCTTGTACACAATCTGTTCTATCTTCTGGCTCTTATCTTGTCTTTCACACATTTTGGAACATTACTAACCCAAAGCTCAGCCTCTCCTTGTAGGCTCAGACGCCTAAAGCCTATGTTTGAGTATGAATATTACCAACAAGGAGATGTCGTGATTGGAGGACTAATCTCTGCTCACTACAAAGTGGAAAGGTCCTACATGACATATTATGATAACTGTGTATACTCTTCTTTCTGTGATACGTAAGTCTTTTTGTTTCTTTTTTTTATTCTTAGTAAACTTTGTTGCATTAAACCCATTCAGGGCTGGAGGCTGACAATGACCAACTGTATGGAGGGGACTAATTCATAATGTGAAGGGAGCTCACAGGCACTAGGAATCAATGTCTCATATAATTTTGTGTATGGGTATATTATTGAGTTTCACTCAACAAACACTGGATCATTCATTTAAAGCCCTTTATTTTAGTCAAGGGTTTCACCGCTGATCTCTAGGTCTCCCAATTGCTTGTCTCTGACCAGGGTGAAGTTCCAATTTCATAGACTCCTTCCAACACCAAGTCAGTTTATTGTTGTATCTGGCTATGGTACAAGGTGGTTTGGTGACTTCCTGTGTGAGCTTAGCCTTACGAACACACATCACAACTATATATCTCTTCTGCAGTTTTTACAATTTTACACAAAGTCATAAAGTCTATGCCAAGCCAGAAATGTTTTTCAGTTTTTGGTGTAGTGGGGAAGGTATTTGTTTCTTTTTCTTCTTCCCGGGGTTCTTTTATAGTTGAATCAAGTTTATTAGACCAAAAGAAAATACACAAGTATGAGCAGTACAAACAACGCATGAAATGGATTGAATGTCTGGATCTACTACTAAAGTGTTGAACATAAACAGTGCACATAAGCAAGAACATTATAGAATAAAGGCAAGAAGGGGGCAATATATATAACTGGAACTGTGGTAATAGAATGTAGCATATAGTCCGGACTAAGCAGTTGCTCTCTGTATGATGTGCCATCTTATCAATACGCATTGATAAGAAAATAATAAGAGGGAAAATGAGAAACAGGAGACCAACAGAAGGAGGCAATGAGAACAGGGAAGGGAAATAAATAGAGAAAGAGGAAAGTGGAAGGAGAAAGAAAGGCAAGCCAGGGACCCTTGGTCAAGGTACCAAGAAATACAGGTAACAGGGGTGAGGGCTTCATAAAAATTTACCTAAGGCGTCAGAGGTCACAAAATCCAACCAAATGAACCATTGAACAGTAAAACATTCCAGAGTATCAGTGTCAGGAGCAAGAAGTTCCTCCAACCGCATATACCATTCATTTGGCTAACCCATAAAGACAACAAAGGCATGGAGGACTTCTTCCAGAACAGAGGGATAAGCTGAGGGGCTGCTGCCAAGAAATTACATAGCAAAATGTGTTTTTGATTTCTTTGGGACTCCGGCAGGAGGGACAGGAGATCATGCTCATTAGAAGGCTCCAAAGTATCTCTATATAGATGGTTATAAATTACAAAAATGCCACGCCAAAAAGGCAAAATCAAAGGGCATTCCCACCAGATTTGAATGTAGGTGCCTCTGGACTCTCTACATCTCCAACAAATGTCTGAAGAATTTGGAAATACACGATGGATGGAAACAGGGTCCATGTACCACCAAGAAAAAAAATTTGAAATTCTTCTCCTGGGCGTACCTAGACACAAAATATGTATGTGTAAAATGGAAAATAGTGTCCCAGTTGGTTTCTGGCAGGTTATGAGAAAGATCATCATGCCAGGAGTCCTGGAGGTTCTTTTAGAGAGATTTCCCCCAGTTTATGTCCTGTTGACAATATTTTAGCAGGCAAGAAGTGAGGAGAACTTTCCAATAGCAGCCAATAAATACAAATGAGAAGAAGGCTAGAAGCCCTGTCAGATTTTAAATCCTTGATAAAGAGTTATTCTCACTTCTGTCTTATCAAACTGTTGTCAGCAGGATAAAAAGTGAGTGGAAATCTTTTTCCTGGAGCAGTAAATACCCCCCCAGAGTTCTAACCGTACTCTACTCTGCTTAAAACGAGAAAAAAATTTTTTTTGGGCTTCCTATACACTTTATTCACAGGATTTTGAAAGCAAGGGATACATCCTAAAAACTGTCTGCAGAGTTTTTAGGAAACATCTCTTATCTCCAGCTCCTCTCCCCCGGTCGCTTCTCCCTATGCCCCTATTTGCAGCAATCATAATGGCAGCCGGAAATTGCCTTGTATTACACAGCAGGAGCAGCTGTCAAAATGCAACTGCTTCTATGTAAAATGAACCTTGCAGAAAGTCTGCAAGTGTCATTGAACAAATACAATCAAGCAATGTATTGTTTAATTATGTTTACTATTTCATTCATATGACCTTTGAGTTGTATATGACATTGGTTGAAGAAACTTTACAATTAAAAGAAAAGTAATTTTTTGAATATATTACCATATAGAGTAATCTATTAATAACTATTATTTAACCCTAAACAGACCTAATTAAACACATTTTAACTTTCTCCTATTAGCCATTATGTTTCTCTTTAGATGTTTCCATTAATATATATATATA